>NC_059333.1:102505000-102667500 GCF_018350155.1 Leopardus geoffroyi
TATACGGAGACAATCTATCCATAAACCAAACGTGGAATGTTTACTTATATTCCCTCTATATACCCATATATACAAGATGAGGGAGGGATGCACATATGGGGGTAACATGGGACTCTAGGTTATGTGTTCATGCAGTTGTACCTTCTATGAACTGCTGCTTGATCTACCTAATTTGATTTTATGGGATATAAAAATGGGCATGTGTCTAAGTTATCTAGTAATTTAAGCTTCTATCTCCATCTGGCTGCCAGAAGAGAAGGGGAGGACACCTTTTGAGGAGGCACTTGTTGCTTTGCAGGGAAGGGGCCTTGCAGCATATTCCCACATTGGCTAGTTGCTAGTACTTAATAGGAAAGTGTGAGTTCCCTCTGGAGACTGAGGATTCAGAAGAATCCAGAGCAGAGTTTCCCATTCTAAGCTTCAGTAACCCAGATTTTCTCAAAAAGGCCTCTAAACATCTCCTAGCAAACATACCTAAGCTGAGAATTCAGTGACCTGTAGCTCAGTATCTTAAAAATATCCTGCTCCTGCTCCTCAGTTGGTTCTTCACACTGCAATATATAAAGGCCTTTTTGTAAGCTATGGTGGTGGCTCTCTGATTTGTAATCATAGCTATACACAGTTCATCAATCTTCCTCTGTAGTATGTCAGTTTAACTTTGTAAATACCAGCCAATTCCACTATCGTTGCATGCATTGTTCTTTTCAACTTTTCCAAACCTTATTTATTACTCTGGACAAGGCATTCCCCTCCACCTTTGTACCACGACCACCCTCTCCCATCATTTTCTAGGATGTTCCTAGCTTTACCTCAAAAGCTTATGGAGTTGCTGATGGCCCTTAAATTTTTTTTTCAACGTTTATTTATTTTTGGAACAGAGAGAGACAGAGCATGAACGGGGGAGGGGCAGAGAGAGAGGGAGACACAGAATCGGAAGCAGGCTCCAGGCTCTGAGCCATCAGCCCAGAGCCCGACGCGGGGCTCGAACTCACGGACCGCGAGATCGTGACCTGGCTGAAGTCGGACGCTTACCCGACTGCGCCACCCAGGTGCCCCGCTGATGGCCCTTAAAATAGGAAGTAGTCAGGGATACTTTTTTTGTGTGTGTGGGCATTTCTCTCTTAAAAGGAGATATGAGTAACTTCTGCCCATGACTGAAACCACTGATAAATTCTGTGCTTCCTGTAACATAATATATGTGATTAACGGGGTGCCTGGGTGGCTCAGTTGATTGGGCAACTGAGTCGTCATTTCGGCTCAGGTTATGGAAGAAATTTATCCTGAGCAATATACTTAGGAAATAAAACCCCATATAAGAGATTAGTGAAGTTAGACGTCAAATCCACTTGAAAAGAATTGGAAATTGGCAAGCTAGAAGTGCCATTTAAGCCTGAAATTCAAATAACTATAAAGGTGAGAAACCATCCCAGAGATCAGGAAAAAAATGAGTAAACCATAAGCCTAGATGGAGGGAATTGTGGGGTACTTTAAGGGAAAGAGTAAGTACTCACACTGGGTGAAGTATATGTCATATAAAAGTGAGGCCTGCATGTGTGTTGGTTCTGCCACAATGGCTGAGCATCTTCCAGACTAATCTTGGGGAAGTGCCAGCCTGGAGCAACTGTGGAGCCGCGATTATTTATTTATTTATTTATTTAAGTAGAAGGATTTCTACAGTTGGCTTTGGTATTTACTATTTTCTTATTTCATTAAGGGTTAACACTTCATTATGAAATCCATGGAGGTCTCATGTCCTTAGGGGTGTGTATGTGTTTGCGGGAAGGAGTTGTTGTGTTTTAGTTGGTTTTTCATAGATTCCACATTAAGTGAGATAATATGGTTTTTAATCTTCCTCTGACTTATTTCACTTAGTATAATACTCTCAAGGTCCATCTGTGTTGTTGAAAATGGCAAGCTTTCCTTTTTTATGGCTAATATTCCATTATTTATAAATAATGTGTGTATGTGTGTATGTGTGTATATATATCACCTGTTTATTCATTCTTCCATCATTGGACACTTAAGTTGCCTCCCTGTCTTGACTATTGTACATAATGCTGCACTGAACATGGGAGTGCAGATTTCTTTTCGAGTTAGTGTTTTTGTTTTCTTTGGATAAACTCCTAGAAGTAGAATTGCTAGGTCATATAATAGTTCCACTCTTAATTTTTTGAGGAAAGTCTATACTGTTTTGCTTTCCAATTTACATTCTCAACAACAGTCACAAGGTTTTGCTTTTCTTCACATCACTAATACTTGTTTTGTCTTTTTGATAATCACCATTCTAACAGGTATGAGATAATCTCATTGTGGTTTTGATTTGCATTTCCCTGATGATTATTAATGATGAATACTTCTCCATGTACATACATGTGGGTCATCTGTATGTCCTTTTAGAAACTCTATTCAGATCCTCTCTCCATTTTTTTATTGGATTATTAGGGTTTTTGTTTTGATTTTTGCTATTGAGTTATAGGAATCCTTTATATATTTTAGATATTATCCCCTTAATAGAAAGATGATTTGCATAAAAGTTCTCCCACTTGGTAGGTGGCCTTCTTGTTTTTTATTTTCGGATGGTTTCTGTTTGGTATTGGCATATAAAAGACACATAGATCAATGGAACAGAATCAAAAACCTAGAAACAAACCCTCATATATAATTGATTAGCTTATGACAAAAGACCAGTCAAACTGTTTCAATAACATAGCGTTGTCATATAGTTTGAAATCAGAAAGAATGATGCCTCTAGCTTTGTTAAGATTGCTTTGTTGAGTGTGTGTGTGTGTGTGTGTGTGGTTCCATATAATTTTTTGGATTATTTGCTCTGTTTCTGTGAAAAATATTATTGGAATCTTGATAGAGATTGTATTGAATGCATAGATTGCTTTAGGTAGTATGGACATTTTAACAATATTGTACCAATCCATGAGCATTAAATATATTTTCAAACATTTGTATCTTCCTTAACTTTCTTTTATCAATGTTTTACAGTTTTCAGTGCATTTTTGGGTATCTTATTATTTTGATTGGAAATGAGGTTGTTTCTCTTTTTATTAGTTATTAGTATAAAGAAATGCAACAGGTTTTATAGTACTTTTTGTATCTGAAAATTTTCTGAATTCTACGTTTTTGTTCTTTTGTTTTTGGTTTTGGTGGAATTTTTAGGGCTTCCTATGTGTAACATCATGTCCTTTGAAAACAGTGACAGTTTTACTTACCAATTGGGATGCTATTTAATAGCCTAATTTCTATGGCTAGGACTTCCAATACTATGTTGAAATAAGATGGGTGAGGGGATGTATCTTTTTCTTTTAGAGAAAAGACTTTCATTGCCTCACCATTGAATGTTAGCTGTGGGTTTCTCATATATGACTTTTAGTATATTGTGGTATGTTTCCCTATGCCCACTTTGAGAGGTTTTATCATAAATGATGTTGAATTTTGTCATTGTTTTCTGTATTTGAGATTTTTTTTATTCTTTATTGTGTCAATGTAGTATATCACATTGATTTTTATGGATATTGAACCATCCCTGCATCCCTGGAATAAATTACACTTGATCATAGTGCATGATCCTCTTCATTGTTGAATTTGTCTTACTAATATTTTGTTGAAAAATTTTGCATCTATATTCAGGGATATTGGCCTATAGCTTTTTTTTTTTTTTAATTTTATTTATTCAGAGGCAGGAGAAGGGCAGAGAGAGGGGGAGAGAGAGAATCCCAAGCAGACTCCACGCTGTCAGTGTAGAGCCCGATGTGGGGCTTGACCCCATGAATTGAGAGACCATGACTGAAGCCAAAATCAAGAGTTAGACCCCTTAACACACTGAGTCACCCAGGCGACCCTGGCCTATATTTTTTGTGTGGCATCTTCATCTGGTTTTGGTAATAAGGTAATGCTGGACTTGTTAAATGCATTTGGAAGTGTTCCTTTTGAATTTTTTGGAAGAGTTTGAAAATGACTGGTGTCTTCTTTAAATATTTGGTAGAGTTCGCCAGTGAAGCTGTCTAGTACTGCTTGGAGATTTTTGGTTATGGATTCATTCTGCTTGCTAATAATTGCTCTGTTCAGATTTTCCTTCATGCTATAGTCTTGCTAGTTTTTGTGGTCTAAGGAGTTTTTTCCATTTTCTAGGTTGTCCAATTGTTGTATAAGTCTTTTAGGATCCTTTGTATTCCTACGGTATCAGTTTTCACACATCTTTTTATTTCTGATTTTGAGCCCTTTTTTTTTCCTCTTTGTGAGTCTAACTAAAAGTTTGCCAATTCCATCTCTTTTAAAATCCAGCTTTTAGTTTTTTCTATTGTCTTTTTAGTCTCTATTTCCAGTCTAAATCTTTATCTGCTTCCTTCTAACTTTGGGCTTTGTTTATTTATCTTTCATTCCTTGGGGTAAGAAGTTAGATTTTTTTGAGATCTTGTTTCTTAAGAACACGAATGGATGACTTATGATTGAGCTCTTCACTCAAGAAAAGATGGTAAAATGAGTTATTTGAAAGTGAAATTTCTATCAATCAAGGTATTTTTAAGTATATTAATTAAGAAAAGATCTAGGCAAAGGTAGAAAATGTTAACTATGAAGATATTTTATTTTCTTGTAATATTTGTCTCCCTTATCCTCACTATTTCTCCAAACTGATATTAAGTTTAAACAAAGTTAGTGTTTACAAAATAATTTTTAATGTATTTTCAGAGGTATATTAGTGATCCATTTAGTCAAGGTTTATAGTTGATTTTTTTTTTTAATTTCACATTCTATTTATTGCACAGAGGAGGCACAAGATGATTCCTTTGGTTTATCTGGTTTGTGTTTGATCTCATGAAATACCTTAATCTAAATTTGACTCCTATTATAAGTGATTTTTATATTTCATCACCCAGATGATACCTCATGAACACACTGAGCAGAGCAGTACAGTGAAATATTCTTTTACCTATTGATACCATGCCAAAACCCATTTATTTTTTTCTATTTTCCAACAAATCAACAAGAGTACAGATCAAAGAAGCTGAATAAGTATTTTTAAGAAACATTTGGTACCCTCCCCATGGTGCTAAGTGGGGCAAAAACCATTATGCAAAGACTTAACAAAAGGCCTTTTTAGGACACTGGAGATGTATATTCTAACCCATTACTACTACATATCAGATGAACAAATTAACCCTGGAAATTCTGAAATCTATGCCTAAGTACTGTACATATTCAAACCATAATACAAATGCAAAGGTAGTTCAAATAGAGCATTGTGACGCGATCCAAGGAAACACTGTGGAGTTAGTTGTATTACACTAAAGGAAGTGATTTGGTTGACACTATGGATTGCATGCTTAAAAGGACACTGTAGTGTTGTTCAACATCACTAACTAAAATAAACAAATTCACTAACTAAAATATACCAATTATCCAATATAGAGGGAAAACAACCTGAGATTAAAATAAGTTACTAAGTAGCTAAAATTGAACTATGTTTTACAAAGGAAACAAAATATCAAAATACTTAAAAGTCTATCTCTTTGTAAGGATTTCTTAACCTTCTCTCTTGTATTAGTGTGTTTCAGCTGCTATAACAAAGCACCAGGGACTAGGTGGCTTATAAACAACAAATCTCTCCTACTTCTGGAAACTAGAAGTCTAATATTAGGGTGTCTGCATGGTAGTGTTCTGGTGAGACCCCTCTTTTGGGTTGCAGGCTGTCATCTTGTTGTGTCCTCATATGGTGGAGAGCAGAGAGCAGCAAGCTTTCTCATGGATTCTTATAAGGACACTAATCCCATTCATAAGGGCTCTGCTCTCATGACCTCATTCAATCCTAATTATCTCTTGAAGTCTCTACCTCTTAATACTATCTCACGGGAAGCAGAGGGAGGGTAGGTTTTCACATACAAATTTTGAGAGGACCCAAACATCCAGTCCATAGCAGCTGTATTGACAATAGAGGCCAGATATTCTTTGGTATTGGAGGTCAACCTGTGCATTGCAGAAGGTTTAGCAGTGTCCCTGTATCCACAAGGTGTCAGAAGCACTCCTCGGTTCTATCAACCAAAACTATCTTCACAAATTGGCAAATGTTCCCTAGGGGGTCAAACCCATCCTGGTTGAGGTGCACCTGAGTGGCTCAGTAGGTTGAATGTCCAACCCTTTGTTTCAGCTCATGTCACGATCTCCTGGTCATGCGATCAAGCCCCATTGTTGGGCTCTGTGCGGACAACATGGAGCCTGCTTGGGATTGTCTCTCCCTCTCTCTGCCCCTACCTTGCTCATGCTCCCTCTCTCTTTCTCTCTCAAAATAAATAAACACTAAAACAAACAAACAAACAAACGCCACTCTGGTTGAGAACAACTGCTATAGGCGAGTCTTTTTTTTTTTTTAAATCTTTAACAGCAAAATGTGTATATGTGCACACATGTACACATAATATACATTCCATTTACAATATATATTTGCTTATTTGTTATACATGCTAGAGGTAGGAAATAATTGTTGGTATGCATGTGATACTAATGTACCATGTATATTAATATACTAGTATACTAATGATATAACCATCTTATCTAAAAAAAATTTTTGCTTTATCCTCTCTACTACAGAATACTATGTCAAAATAAGTTTATCACAGTTAAAAATAGTAAACACAATTTTTGTATTAACACTTGTATTTTAATCAGTAGCTTTATGTTTTTATTTTCACAAACTAAAACCTCAACATATATAAATGAGGAGTGCTTGTGTATTAAGTCCTCGATTTTAGTTTTGTTTTTTTTTTTGTTTTGTTTGTTTTTTGTTTTTTGTAAAGCAAAGTATAAGTTTGCTATTCTCAGGTGGAGATATTAACATGGACAACATCAACAAAACTTGCCTAAGGTATTTTGGCAAGTTGCTATTCCTGAGACCAGAACTAATGGACTGCTCAGAATAATTCATTGATTCAAGAATGATGTATTGAATACCAACTATGTTCCAGGTACTGTTATGGGTACCAAGAATATTGTGATGAATAGGCAGGAAGAAAATAACCTAACTATCCTGGAACTTTTCCTTTTTCTGGGGGCAGGGGTGCTGTTGAGATAGAGAATAAGTACATTTTAAGTATGTTAACCTAATTAGATAAATAACTTATGAAGGAAATAAAATATATAGCTCATACAGAGAGTACCAGGTGGAGTTTGAGTGGTATTACATTAGCTAGTTAGAGAGCTCATAATAGGCTTTCAGTAGATGACATTTTAACTGAGAAGTGATGGAAAATAGAATTGTGGTTAGAAAAATATTTCAGCCAGAAGAGCAGTTAAAGCAAAGTCCTGGAAGTTCAAAAATGTGGCATATTAAAGTGATATACAGCCCACTAGTGTGGCTGCAACCTAAAGAACAAAGTGGCAGGAGATTCTTAGATTTCCATAAAATAATTGTTACTTTAAATAGTATATGTATCTTAATTTATTAAACATTTCCTTTTAGATAGCTCAGATTTTACATTTAAATCTAAGCCCTGTTTGAATTTCAAAGACTGATTCTACCAACCCAATAACATTTCTTTCTGAACTTAGTTCAAGCATTAGAAACATTTGCTTAAAAACAAAGTGCTCACTCCAGACTTTTGCTCTGCCATTCCTGATATCTGATATCTTTATTTTCTTTGTTGTCTACGTAAATTCTTTTTAATCCTCTCTCAAAACCTATCCTGTACACTGTCCTAGTCACCACCATTTCGATTGGATTGTAGTAAGTGTTCTGACCTGCTTGCTATACCAATCAGTTACTTGTCCAGTTGGAAAACACAAGATTACTACCTCCAATAAGCCCATTAACTGTGAAGTTTATATAATCTAATTATATAAATTGTAAGAGCCTTAAAGTTGGAGATAGTTGCTGAAGTCTATATATAAAATATGTAGACTGTTTTATCCCATTAGGATCCAGTGTAATAAGTGACTCTTATGCAAATATTTAATGCCAGGGAGTCTACACGGTTGATGGGATACACTTGTGAATAAAACAAAAGTAGCCTTGTGTTCATTATATTCTCAAGTAATGAAGCAAATTAAATACCATAAATACAATAACTAAGTTATAGATAATCTTAGAATGTGTTAAGTGCTATGGGGAAAAAAAAAAACAGGTATGCATATTATAGATGATATTTTAGCTGAGACTTAAAAATTTTTTTTATATTAAAGAAGTTAGATAATTAATCAGTGCAATTATAATACAGCATACTTAGCCAGTAGAAAATGTGTATGGAAAACAGACATAAATAAGAGCATTTGCAATAATTTTAAATGTTAGTTACAAATGGTAGTTATTCAGTTTTTGCGGTAGTCCTTCCCTCTGCCTGTGAGATCAAGGAAACAAAAGCTATAATTTTCTTAAATTGTGTCCCTTGCTAAGAAAATTAAACTTCATGGATCTTATTTTTCAAGAATGAACATGTTGTACTGAAACAAATTGCAATACTTTACCCAATTCTTTCAATAAATTAGAACCAAAGATACAAGGCTTTTTAATAGATACTTGTTTGCTAAATTTTTATAAAATTTTTTTCTAGCATAGTTATATAGGTGTATAGGTGAATAGTGTACATATGTATTGAAACTAAAAACTCAAACTATATATAGTTTCAGAATATTATTTTGGTTTTATTTCAGTAACAGGTGCAGTCAACCGTTAATTCAAGTAGCTTGAAAAAGGTCATTTATCATCTGACTCACAGTAGAAAATGTGGAATTTAACTGTAGCTTTAATAACCTATTCTTCATAAAGCGATCTCTCAAGTTGAATTAGAATTTTCTAATTCACAAAATGTAAGAACTTACTTCTGAGTCTCTGTTTGGAATATCTTTGCTCCATTTTATGTGAAGGCAACTTAAACACTGTCACTGTATGTTTGGATAATAGAATCAAATATAAGTATTTGTTTAATATTGTTATAAACAATTGCTATACATTTCAAATGATCTCAAGTCTCATGATTAGATTGTTACTTCTTTAAGCATAAGGATTTCTTCAGTAGTATTTAAAGCATTTTGTTGGCAAATTCAAGTGATGTTAGACTATATCCTGCTTTATCTGTTCACTTATTTCCTGACTTAGGATAGTCACTATCAAATGGATCACTGTTTTAAGATACAGAAAATTCCTAAGATAGGAAATAGAGAACTTACTTTGGTCAAATTTAGTCAAAACATCCAGAGCTAAAATATGTAACATTTAGAAATGAGAATTATGTTTTATTTTTATTCCAGTATAGTTAACATATAGTGTTCTATATCAGATGTTCAATACAGTAGTTCAACAATTTGATAATGTTATTCAGTGCTCATCATGATAATTGTACTCTTAATCCCCATCACCTATTTTTAACCCATCCTCCCATCAATCTCTCCTTGGGTACCATGTTTATTCTCTATAGTTGACTCTGTCTCTTAGTTTGTCACTTTTGTTTTTTTTGGTTTCTTACATTCCACATATAAGTGAAATCATGGTTTTTGTCTTTCTCTGACTTTTTTTTTTTTTTTTTTTTTTTTTTTGCTCAACATTATTCTCTAGCTCCATCCATGTTGCAAATAGCAAAATTTCATTCATTCTTTTTTTTTTAATTAAGATTTCATTTTTTTTTTTTTTTTATGGCTGAATCATGCTTCGCATGGGTGTCGGGTGGGTGTCTGCATACCACATCTTCTTTATCCATTCTTCTATCGATTGGCATTTGGGCTGTTTAGTTTGGCTGTTGTAAATAATGCTGCAACAAACATAGGGGTGCATAAATCCTTTTGAATTAGTATTGTTGTACTCCCTAGGTAAATACCCAGTACTGTGATTATAAGATTATAGGGTAGTTCTATTTTTAATTTTTTTGAGGAACCTTCGTATTGTTTTCCACAATGTCTACATCAATTTGCATTCCCACAAAGAATGGTTCCTTTCTCTATATTCTAAGTGATATTTGTTTCTTGTGTTGGTGATTTTAGCCATTCTGACAGGTGTGAGGTGACCTCTCTTATGGTTTTGATTTGCATTTAATTTTCCCTGATAAGTGATGTTGAGCATCTTTTCATGTGTCTGTTGGCCATCTGGATGTCTTCTTTAAAGAAAGGTCCATTCATATCTTCTGCCCAATTTTTAATTGATTATTTTTGGGTGTTGCTAGGCGTATGCCAGAAGGGACTTATATAGTCTTAGCAGGCATTATAATGCACTATAAAGGCTCTATTAATTAGTGTGGAACTGACAAATGATTAGCATAGAGTCCAGAGACTGAACTACATATAGAGATCCATTATATGAAAGACTTCAAGGTACTCTCTTACAGACATGTGGATAGCCATTTGGAAAAAATCTAAATGCCTCTTATTTCCACTAGCTTTCTGTATTTCCTATTCCAAGTGGATACATTGATGGTTCTTTCCTTTTCCTTGATAATTTTTCCCTTAACTTTTCTTGAGCTGTATTACATTGGTTGATATGGACAGTACTCACTTTTTTTGTTATAAACAATCTGTTACATCATGCTGGAAACCAGTTTGAAACTTGTTTCACAAACACTTGCCCATGGAAAATAGTTAATTCATACAGATAGACATTCAAAAATCATCTAATATCCAAGTAAAAACACTACATAATTCACCAGTGCTTGAAATTGAACATTATTTAGGAATCTTTTATTACTTATGTAATATTGTATAACACAGATGGATAGAGCGGAGCGGAACCAGCTCTCATATATCTTATTTGATCCCACTGAAATTATGTACTTTTTAGATGCTGTAGTACAATTTAAATGTTGATAAGCTGTTACTTTCAAATGGATTCTAAACAATGCAGTTGTAAAATTGATAGTGACTTTTGACATGTCTGTCTCTAAAGGATATTCTCTTCTGTCTTATATCTTATAAGAAAAATACTAATGTTCACAAAATGAATATTATGTATGGCTAACCTTATCAGTTCTATTTGGCTCAAGTTAGACACTTATGTTTCTACATTCTCCAAATTTTCTGAAAGAGTAACAATGAGGTCATGCCACTGCTATAATGAATCTAGCATTTTAGAATAAGAGACATGTGAACAATTGTAATATCAAGATAACCTTAGGTTATTCCTTCCCAAAATGTTAACACTGCCCTCCATTTTCATACACTGCTGAAGGTTAGAGTTGAGATATCAAAGTACAAGGTTTATACTATATGTAGAACAGTTGTTGAAAATCTCCCTGAAGGCCATCACTGAAAACCATCATTCACATATAAGGATATGTTTCTGTTGAAACCAAGTTGAAGTAGTTTGCCTTTTCCTGCTAACTTAAATTACTGCCTTTGTGAATCTCTTTATAAGTGCCAAATTCAAGTCATGATGTGTTCTGTGATGGCATTCATCAGGTTGTCATTCATTTTGCAAAGTTAAAACTAATTGGCAGTATTTTAAGTGTGTTTTAATCCTTTAGACATGTTAGTAGTGGAGGAAAAAAAAGCCTCAAAGTGCCTGGCAAGCAGATGGTTCAATATAAACTGTGTGTTTGCCAAGCTGCATGCATTGCCCTGCTATGTGAAAGCAAGACCAATCCTTATGCATATACATTTTTTTGAGGAATTCAGTACTTCAGACACAAATTCTGAATTTCATAATTTTTTTTTAATTTTTTTTTCAACGTTTATTTATTTTTGGGACAGAGAGAGACAGAGCATGAACGGGGAAGGGGCAGAGAGAGAGGGAGACACAGAATTGGAAACAGGCTCCAGGCTCTGAGCCATCAGCCCAGAGCCTGACGCGGGGCTCGAACTCACGGATGGCGAGATCATGACCTGGCTGAAGTCGGACGCTTAACCGACTGCGCCACCCAGGCGCCCCTGAATTTCATAATTTTTAACAACATAATGTAGATCTTTCTGAATATCAAACAAGTGTGTATACTGAATACTTCACCATGTAAAAGTCATATAATATCAGGAAGTTCTAGATTATATGTAATCATTTCTTAGTACTTCACATGATCAGTTCTCAACTCTGGATTTGTAAGTTACATGGACACATACCAGATGCTAACTGACAAAGGAAGGCATCGCTCAGTTAATTAACTAAAGTTACTGACAAACACATTATACTATTCTGCCTGAGAAATGATTCTATTTTACCTGGGAGAAGAACAGTGATGTGTGTACCCTTCACAGGCAGTGTTAGATAGATTGGGGATAACCAGGCCTCATATATGTTCTTTATCTCCCTCAAACTCAAGATGCCTAAAATGAGTTCAGTTTTCTGATAAAAATCCACTCTACTAAACCAAACAAATCTTGAATTGGAGATTAAGGAAGATATTGCTAGATAATCCTACAATGGTTCTGGAAGTATTCCCTGAAGTCAGCGGCATTAAATCACCTGGAGACTTGTTAGAAATGCAAGTTCTTCGGCCTCCAGACCTAATAAATTAGAATCTCTGGGACTAGGCCCAGAAATCTGTGTTTTAACACCCTTCAGGTGATTGTGCTATATACTAAAATTATGGATTAACTGCCCTAGGAAAAAAACTCAAAAAATACTCTAGAAGGTAGTGAAAATAACATGTATACTTGGAACAGTGAAGTCTGCACTCAGATTTATAAACTTAAATACTTTTAAAAGGCCCCAAATTGATATTTTAAAGCTATAATTTATAATATAAATATTAAAGTTCTATAAAAGGATAAATATCCAGTTCTTTTAGGAATTTAGCATAACATTAATATCAAAGTATAGAAAACAATATATTCAAATGCATACATATACATGTTACACATTTAACCTAGAAATAAAACCTGAAAAAGGTTAATACATAAACAAATGTTAAAAATGCCATTTGTTAGAGTGGAATTT
The DNA here is from genome assembly GCF_018350155.1 of Leopardus geoffroyi. Classification (NCBI taxonomy): domain Eukaryota; kingdom Metazoa; phylum Chordata; class Mammalia; order Carnivora; family Felidae; genus Leopardus; species Leopardus geoffroyi. Next base: position 102,517,851 of record NC_059333.1, read on the forward strand.
GCACAGACTTAAAATACAATAAAAAGCGTTCAATTTTAATTGACTAAATGTTATTTTCCTGTGCTGTTTCTTCCTAATTAAATGTTGTATCAAATTACATCACGTAATCCTAGTTTTCCTGAGAACTAGATACTTAATGATCAGTGAATAACATGGACATATTCAGAATGTGGTTAATCTGTGAAAATGAATTTAAGATATTCCTTATTCAATTTAAAAAAAAATTTAGAATGAGAATCTGTCATGTGCTATTTTTTTTTTTTTCTGGCTTCAGAAGAACTTACAGCATTATGAAATCTCTTTACATATGATCTACACTTGAAGTAATGTATGGCTCAAGACTGGTTCATGAGAACAGACTGCATTAAAATGGAAAGATACACTTTGAGACCTAAAGTATAAATCTAATTTGGCCTCTATTCATAGCATTTTCCTATTTGGATTAATTTGTTACTGGTGTCAAGTCACAAATTTTAATTATATAGAACATAATTATACTAGGTAAATATACTCCTAGGGGGAGTAAATGATTGAATGTTACTGATTTTAAGTGATCTTTTGAGTTATAAACAGGGTAGGCTACATAACTTAATATTTAATAAAATGGATAGAATGCAAAAAAAAAAGCTTATGGAAAATGAATAATAAAGTTCCAAGGACAACTTAGCTGACTAATGTCATTATATCAATTAAGACATATTTAAATAATTGTACTTCTAGAGCTAGACCTAGGTACTTTATTGACATGTTGCCAAACAATACATTTGAGGGGAACACTAAGAAATGAAAAATAAAATGGAACTTAAGCTGCTTTTTGATGTATATTTTCCTTTGGTCTCCATGTACTATTACATTGCTTGCACAGTAAAATTTCACAAAGTAATATGAAAGTAAAGTAAGTTCTGGGTCTAGTGGTGTTTCACACTAATTCAGCTAAGACAGTGGTGAAGACTGTTAGCCTCTGTTAGTAATTGATGCTGGCTGTATATAAGTTTAAATGCACTACTGAAGTTGTATAAACATTTTTTCCCAGAAGTTTCTAAAACTTAAATCTCAAGTGATATATTTAAACTAGGATCCCTTGTTCAAAAGAAAGTATAAAAGTTATTTTGAAGATTTTCTTCTATTCAGTATATTCTGGTGTTAAATATGCTTTAGGTGTAAACACTCTAGAAATATAAACATGTTCAAAACAATAAGATAGCAAATGCTAAAGTTTCAAATATAAAAATATTACATGGATGTATAAGGAAGATATTTGCTTGCAGCTTTAATTCAACCTATTTGGTTTAACGTATTAAAGTTAACCAAATTATTACATTGAATTTAAATCATTAAAGATAAAAAAGTACACATATAATTTATATATGTATATATGTATACATAAGTATAGTATATAAGAATTAACATGTTTCAGACATCAATATTGATATTAATTATATCAATATTTTATAACTTAAGCATGGTCAGTTCTAAAAGTCTATACATAAAGTTTTCCTCACCACTCACTGAACTATTAACCTTTGCACACTGCAGTTCAAGTTAATGGTCAGAATTTATATGCCATTTCCCCAGAGTTGATAAGCATTATATGCCCTTTACAAATGGTAGTAACAGGTACTATCAATGACACTGAATATTAGGTCTAAGCCACGAAGCACGCTAAAGTGGCATTTTGTCAGTTTGTATAACTCCTCAGATATGATCAACAATAGACTATTATAGCAATAGTTAAGCATAACTCATCACTGAAATGGTAATGCTATTAAATCTAGACATCAAGGGGAATGTGATGCTATAAGGCTACAAATACAACACTTCAATTATGTTAAAAGATCAACTCAGGTAATATAAAGAACCACAAATCTCACATAATGCCAAATAATTTACAGAAGTATTAGCATTAAAAATAATTTAAGTTCATGTTATCTTAATATAATTTCTAATGAATTTTAGTTATATAAATTGGAAATATTTTCACAAATGATTCTTTGTGGTCCAAACATGGTTTCAAATCCCGATAGTAATTAAATGAGCTGTGTATAGATCTTTATCTAGCATATCCTTGCACCCTTTGAACGGAGTCCAATAATTAAAATTCTCACTCAAGGGGTGCTTGGGTGGCTCAGTCAGTTGGGCGTCTGACTTCAGCTCAGGTCATGCTCTCACTGTCCATGAGTTTGAGCCCCGCATTAGGCTCTATGCTGACAGCTCAGGGCCTAGTGCCTGTTTCAGATTCTGTGTCTCCTCTCTCTGCCCCTCTGCCCCAAGCTCTGTCTCTGTCTCTCTCAACAATAAACATTTACAAAAATTATAAAATGCTCACTCAAAGTAGATAATGGAAGGAACAGCCAAGGTGAGGGTGGGGAGTGTTATAGAAGTATATCCTGTTAAAATCAGTAAACAAATGCTGAATTGTATTCACCTATGCTAATCTCCATTACAATGGTGATCAAGTTCAGGTATTTATCATAATCTATTCCACATTAAGAACTCAGGTTGTGGGGCGCCTGGGTGGCGCAGTCGGTTAAGCGTCCGACTTCGGCCAGGTCACGATCTCGCGGTTCGTGAGTTCGAGCCCCGCGTGGGGCTCTGGGCTGATGGCTCAGAGCCTGGAGCCTGTTTCGGATTCTGTGTCTCCCTCTCTCGCTGCCCCTCCCCCGTTCATGCTCTGTCTCTCTCTGTCCCAAAAATAAATAAACGTTGAAAAAAAAAAAAATTAAAAAAAAAAAAAAAAAAAAAGAAAAGAACTCAGGTTGCCATTATCAGTTGTAAAGCATACTGGTCACATATACCACTCATACTGATGTATAAGCCAGTATCACACGTTCTTGGGGACTATCACCAGTCAATATCAAATAGTCCACCTGAACTTTGTACTTTCTGAAAAGAGAAAATAACTTATAAGTTACTTCCGTGTTAATCTAAGTGAAATACCACATTTTGCATAGATGTTTGACATTAGGGAGGTATTAAAAACTTTTTTTATGAAAAGAATTTTAATGTGCTAAGTGTTGGACCAACTTCTTTCAGTTTTTATCACTTATTTAGTCCCCCATCTAAGGCAGCTGGCAATCCTCTGAATCCTGTCTTTCATCTAATGACTCAATATCTCTGTTACCAACTCTCGTGGGTTTTACGATTAAATGGGGAATGATAGCATCTTATCTTTACTAGTAATGTAGTCATAATGTCCTTTCCAGTTTCCATCCTAGCTTTATTCAGTTACCCCCTTTACACTCCTCCTCTAGGGAGACTCTTCTACAACGGAATACATCTTTGGATGGTATTCCATTACCCTGCGCATGGTGTACATACAGTCTCCTGGATCAGTTGTTCTAAAACATTTGCCTAGAAATCACTAGGGGAACTTGCTAAATGCATCTCAGTTGCTAGTTTCCAGAGCCCAACTCCCAGAAAGTCTGATCTGGCAGGGTGTAACTGGGGTCAGGAATCTAAAGTTGGCATGTCACTGTGACCTAAATGACCTGGGTACCTTCTCCCTCGTCCTTTCCTACCACTTAACAAATTTTAGCTTCATAGTATAAAATAGTTTGTAGTAGTATTCCCCCTTCATGCTGAGGCATGCCAAGGGAGGTGTACAGATGGTATTTATTATAGACATAATTTTTCTTTATGAATAAAGACAAGGGAATAGAGAATGTCAGGGTGGCTATATTTTTGTAGGGTGGTAAGGGAAGTTTTCCTTGTTAAGGTGACTTTTGAGTTGAGATGCTAATGAAGTAAAGGAGAAAACTGAGTTAACATCTGGGTTAAGACCATTCTGGACAATGGAAAGACAGAGGTCTTAAATCTGAAGTTCAGTGGGGAAGGAGTTGTGATATGAGGCACAGTTTGAAATGCAGGTGGGACATAATCTTTTAGGTCTGGATGAAATAGAGATTTCTGGTAAAGAATTTTTAGGGTGCTAGGTAAAAATGTATACTCCACAAGTCTTATGGAATTTTTCTGAGAGGAGTGTACCAGGGCCTATATTTATAAAAACAAACAAAAAACAACTTCCGAAAGAATTATGACCTATCATAGAACTTTATTTTTTTTCTTTTTACTAGAATGGGAACACATTGTAGAGGAGTGCCTCTCAAACTTGAGCAAGCATCAGAATGCCCCACTGGGCTGCTTAAAACAGATTGCTATGCCTCCCGGAGTTTCTGATTCAGTAATTTGGGAGTTGGGCCTGATATTTTGCATTCCTAATAAGTTCCCAAATGATCCTGATGCTGCTGGTCCAGGGACCACACTTTGAAAACTACTGTGAAGAAATTTTGAGTCAGGTAATAACAAAGACCAGTTTATAATTTCACAGTGTCTAAAGGTTGATTAGGAGGTAATTAAGCTAAGGCCTACAGGGAGCAAGGACAATTTCTGGCAAAAAGAATAGACTTCCTGACATCTTCAAGTAGCAGGAGATTGATTTCTATTTTGAAGCTAAGAAAGGCTGGAGGCGAGGCTGTAGTATGAATAGTGAAAAGGAAGATGTTGAGAGAAGAGCTCAAATGCTGGCAGGAGACAGATCAAGGGGGAGCAAGATCCTTCAGGGCCTCGTAGGCCATGTTAATTAAATTGATCCTATTCAAAAAATATAAAAATCCATTGGATGGCTTTAAACAAGGAAATAACATCATCAGAATTATTTTAAGTGTTTGAGGGAAAACTGAAACTACAGGGGACTAGTATATTAAATAAAGGAAGGGAAACCATGACTATTTCAGATAGAGTGATCCCAGTTTCATGTGTAGCCACACAGAAGAATACTAACAGTGTATATGTTTATAGTGCCCTAAAGTCTGCAAACAATTTTCATGTACATAACAGACTTTAATAATTTGAAATAGATGGAAATCAATACTTCTGATAAGAATGTAGGGAGTTTTTACTGAAATCCACTAAATTCTTGACACTTTGTCAAATAGATTTAGGAGACCTGCTGGAGATAAGGCTGAACTTGCTTTGTCTTAAACCTCAGGTTATCAGGGGATTATAAGCACAAAGGAGCCCACAAACAGAAAAGGGAAACACCTAAGGACAGAAAACACAAAATACTGATAATCCTCAAAGAAGTATTGATGCACCATATGTCTTTGAAGTAGCTTTGATACACTTTATCAGGAATTGGCATGGCGGTGATGGGAGATGTAAAAGATAAGGTATAACATGAGACACGTTTTATTGTATGCACATATTCAAGCTTATTAGTCACAGGGTCATTAAGGTATACTTTCTCTAAAGATAGAAAATGCAGTTCTTTTGGGGGAAAGATCTATAGAAATAGGCTGAAAGAACCACAGGTACATACTAGGCTGATGGAAAGTCATGTGTTTTCATATGTAACCCAAATGAGTGATGGATGGATCATCTTTTCAAAGCCATCAAAGGAAATCTGAAAAATAAAAATTATTTTTCCTTAATAGAAAACATTAGATGTGTTTTTCAGGTGTTTTAATTCATATAGTTTAGACCGGGACTTTGGCAGTTTTGTGTCACTCTACTTATCCAATATTCTACTCCCGGGTGATCTTTACACACTTAGCACAAACATGCATACACTCATATGTATGTATATTCACTATTCCGCATGAATTAATCTTCTTGTATGGGGGAAACTTAAATTAAGCCAGAAGAATACCCATAAAAGAACAAAAAACAAAAAGGAAAGAATAAGACATTAAAATAGCTCATTGAGGGGCGCCTGGGTGGCTCAGTCGGTTAAGCATCTGACTTTTGATTTCGGCTCAAGTCATGATCTCATGATTTCTGGGATTGAGCCTCTTATAGGGCTCTGTGCTGACAGTTCTGAGCCTGCCTGGGATTGTCTCTCTCCCTGTCCCTCTCTCTGCCCCTTCCCCACTCATGCTCTTTGTCTCTATCAAAAAATAAACCTTAAAAAAAAAATAAACCGAAGGGGTGCCTGAGTGGCTCAGTCGGTTAAGCGTCCTACTTCAGCTCAGGTCATGATCTCACAGTCCATGAGTTCGAGCCCCATGTCAGTCTCTGTGCTGACAGCTCAAAGCCTGGAGCCTGTTTCAGATTCTGTGTCTCACTCTCTCTCTGCCCCTCTTCTGCTCATGTTATGTCTCAAAAATAAATAAAACATTAAAAAAAACAAACTAAAGAAAAATAGCTTATGTAAAGAATATGACAATTAAAGATATGAAGTAATTTTTGAATATTAAGGATTAAGGGACATTCCTGCCTGACTTCTTAATGTTAGGCAGCCTGTATGTACTAAGATGGTATAATTCCCAACAGAATCTTAACTTGATTTACTTACTTACCCATGCTTTATTAGTGTGTTTTTAATGGGAATTTACATGCTTTACCCTCCTCACCTATTACCCTCTGAATCCATCTTGTGACTTGGGGTACATTTATAAGTCGTAGGAGAGTGTTCCTCACCATAAAACCTATCTTGTAATGAAGCTGATGACCCAAACCTGGTTAATGCAGTTCTCCCTCATATCAGTTACACAATATGTAAATTAAGATATAAAAAAATGATACAGATGGGTCTACTTAGAATAGAGGTAAGGAGTGATTAGCAAATGAGTATATGGCTAAAGAATAAGCAAGGCACATAGAATTATCCCCAAATTGTTACTTCTAGGACAAATGTGTCAGATTGTTTTGCAATGAAAATTACCACAGTAGCTGCTATTTCATATGCTCTTCTGCAATGTGGCCTTGCCATTTTCCCATTAAAAATCGGATCTTATTTCTCAATTTGTTTTTTATCATGACAAGGGTAGGATACAAGTTTTGACTACTTTGACCATCAGGAATGATGTGTCAGAAATGGTGCCACATCAGCTATAGTCATTTACTGGCCTAGTAGCATACATCTGCTGCTTGTCTCATGGAATACTCCTACTTTGGATGTACTCTTTCAAAAATCAACCACCATGCTGTGAAAAGAGAATCCCAACCCATGTGGCAGAATAACATACAGGAACTCTGGTCTACAACCACAGCTTAGTTCCCAGTTAACAACCAGAAACAACTGCCAGCCAGGTTGGTGGGCCATGTCTTTTGTTTGGACCTTCCTAGGAGAACACAAGTGAGACTCATTCACATGAGCCCAGCCAACCCACTGATCAATGACCCATTATAGTTTTTGTTTGCTTCAAGGCACTAAATTTGGACCATTTTTGGAACAAGTAAATGGAATACCAACAAACACCCCAGCCTAGAAATGAGAAGTCCTTCATTAAAGTTAATCAAGTAGCCTAAGGAGGTCTCTGGAACTTTCTATGGGCTTTGGAATGCAGGACATTCTGTATTCTAAAGGATGTTAATTATGAGGGTGCAAATGATTAGTTCAAAGCCATGAATGCCTGGCCCTCTAAATGATTTTCCCAGTAAAAATCTTCTAGTCACATGCAGATAAAGATAAAGTGAGTCCAAGGTCTTCATCTTTTAAAACTTTTTCTAGCTTTCCCCCCAATTTCTCTTTAAAGAAATCTGCCTCTACCCTCCAAAACATAGCATTTTCATTATCCTAGACCAGTGTTTCCACAAGAGCTTACACTGGATTCTTTTGACCAAAAATGTTTGCTCCCTCCCATCTTCCCCAAATCATATCCCCAGTGATTTGGCATCCCCTGTCTTAAACACAAGATCTTATTAGTCTGTAATGAGCTAAAATAATTTTAGAATTTAATATTTATTATGAGTTAGAAACACTGAGCTGAGTGAATATTTTCTAACTATAGCCTATTACCTCATTAAATTATATACTGTCACCATCACCCCCAAAGGGTACAAAGGAAGGTTAGAAAAATGGCTTCTAAAAGTTATTCTTTTAATAATTTCCCCTCTCCATGGTATTTGAACACTGAATTTAATTTCCCATATAGATTATTAGGCCTAGAAAATCTCTTGAATTATTCATAACAAATGCTGTATTAAAATATTTTTTGTCAGTTGAGCCTCCGACTTAGATTTCATCTCAGGTCATGATCTCATGGTCAGGAGATTGAGCCCTGCATCAGGCTCTGCACTGATGGTGAGGGACCTGTTTGGGATTCTCTCTCTCACTCTTTCTCTGCCCCTCACCCTCTTGTGCATACGCCCATGCTCTTTCTCTCTCTCTCACTCTTTCTCTTGAAATAAACATTGAGAAAACATATTTTATTATCTATAGACTTCCAAAAACTCAGTGATCATATTTGGACTTCTCTAATAAATACCTCATTTAAATGTACTACATAAACTAATAGACGTTTTCCAATAACAGACCGATTGCTAATTACACAGGTTAACTTGTCATAGGGATGAAATGTGCTTCCAAGTAACAGTGGAAATTTCAGTTCTTAAAATGGTGGAAAATTATCAGTAAATTATAAGACATTTAACTGAATATGTTTTATATTTGGACAAACTTAACACCATCATCTAAAAGAGAGTGGTCTTGTTTTTAAATATTTTGGGGGGAGCTTTATTTTCCTTTTTATTGATATACTTCAAAAACCAGGAGATTAATAAACAACATGATCTGGGTAGTGGATATTGTATAATAATTGCAAGCTATTGGAGAAATACAGCTATGGAGTTATAAGACACAAGAGATAAGCAAAGTTTTCAAAAACCCAAAAAGGGTGATAACTTAACTTTAGAACATTTATTACGATATAATATTAGAGGTCGGAGATAGATGTTATTCCCTTTTAAGAGGCCAATGAAATGTTCTTTTGGCTTAGCATCTCATTAATTGTTATAACCATCTGGAATTTGAACACATTTCATATCCAATTATTTTCAGAGAAATAATTATTTGATAGTATTTTTCCCCTGAGGTATTTTAGTGCTTACATACATCTGAAGAATATTTCAATAAGCTATTGAAATTGACCTGCTCATAGCAGCTAATCATATTTTCTTTGCCCTTTGCAAAGAATTCTCATAAGTAACAGAATGAAACCAGATTGAATCTTAGAAACATGTTTAAGATGTTTAGAATTTATAGTGAAAATGCAAAGTACTGTCAGCACCATATTTAAGTTTATCCATACTTAGCTACAAAAGAAGTAAACACTTGAGAGTATGTTATGTATTTAGATAGAATGTTAACTGAGTGCCTTCTATCTTTCTAAATTGTCATAAAAATAATATATTTGGGTCACTGGGCCTTATAAATCTCAATTGTCTGCAATTATAAATAAGTTATGATAAAATTTAGAAACAGTAGACTCTCTTATGCTGTGTCCAAAATTTTAAAATTTATCTTTAATATAATAGTACCTCATTATATCTTACTAAATTCTGTTTCAGTATGAGAAGAGAATGAAGTCTTCATGTTAGCATTAAGAAACATTTTGCTGCCCTATATAGATGGAATAGACAAGAGCAAAAGCAATTGAGGGGACTATATAAAAGGTTATTTTACCCATTTAGTAATAATAACTTGAGCTAGAGCAGTGGATGTAGAGATTAAAGGATGGGCAGGAGTTTGCGAGCTATCTAGGGTACAGAATTGGACTATTAAAACACAGAATTGACAAGATTCATAGGTGAGGTTATCTGAATAATTTGTGAGATAATCAGATACAAATACTTTTAAATTAAATGAGGTCAATTACTTTCCAAATACTTAGATTATCAAATAGCAAAAAGGGATAAAAGCAATGCTAAATTGCGAAATGAAGTAGAGAGAAATTATATTCCCACAAATCCAAGATTCAGTGACACGCGCTGCATGCCATGCACATTTATATTTGCAGTGAAACTATACTCTCTGAGCACCAACATCTTCACTTCTGAAGTGAACATTGCTTCTGAGCTGTATGTCTTATCACCTCAAGCATGCAATATGATCCTTTTTCTCCTGTCCAGAATGTTTGATAGGGTCCTGATAGTTATTCCAATCTTCCCTTAGATTTTGTTCTTTGACAAATAATTTTACTAATTTTACTTTCACCTTTCCTTTGACTTTATTAATTTCTTCACTAAACCTGCCGGATGAGATGGTTATTTTGCATAAAGCATACCTACAGACCATTGTTACTTGTTTTTTGGATGTTACAGCTTACAGTGGAAATTGATGCTATTCCTGAAGAACTAAAAAGTCGTAAGTCAGATCTTCACATTTCCAGGTGTATACAATAGGCCTTGATTAAAATCCTATCATACTGAGAAAGAAAAACAACCCCATAGTTTAATGAGGTTGGGAAGATTGAGCTAAAGCCATGTAAAGTTACCAGAAAACAACGTCATATAGTGGCTACAAAATGTCATAACCAGTCATTCATAGTAAAGCTGCTGCTTTTTTTTTTTTTATGTTTATTTAATTTTGAGAGAGAGAGAGAGCACTGGGGAGGGGCAGAGAGAGAGAGAAAGAAATACAAAGCCAGAATCAAAGAAGGTTCCAGGTTCTGAGCTGTCAGCACAGAACCCGCCACCATGGGGCTTGAACTCATGGACCGTGAGATTATGACCTGAGCCGAAGTCGGACGCTCAACCAACTGAGCCACCCAGGCGCCACTTTGGTTAATCTCCATTTCTAATCTGCCTCAGAAACAACAATCAATCCACAACCCATCGCCATTTCCCTTAAATCCTCCTCAAAATTCATCAGCAGGAACCTAAAACTTAGAAAATATACTTAACCTCTCACCATTTTTTCAGTTCCTCTGAAAAGGGCTCTGCTGCTGCATTGAGTTAATAAACCCAATATTGTCAAATTACAGGCTTGTTCCTCTAATCGTTGCATTTACAATAAACATTTCAAATACATATTTCAAAAAAATGACTTATGTAGTAATACTGAGTCCCTTTTCTATAGGTTAAAATGTACATGATTGTCAGCTTTATGCTTTGGTGGATAAGAATACTCTATTTTAGGTTTTTAGGTTTCTAGAAGTTGGGGCAATTATAAACAACAATTAAGAAACTTGATAGTGTTTAAAAAGTATAAAGAATATAATACTTAATATTAGAGAGGTAGATACTTTCATTTTTTTTCAAAAGTTGAGGAAAAACAAAAACCTTTGTTTTGAATATTGTCTATTTCTCACAATCAGTAGGTTTTATCTAAGTTGACCCAAGTTGAAGATACCCTGCATTTGGGACGGTAAAAGTATGGACAGACACAGCAATTTTTCTACTCCTATATCTTTTCTGAATGAAAAATAAAAGCAATAATGAAAAACAAAAACAACACACAAAAACTGAATCTAGCACATTAAGATCTGGATCAGAATATCTGAAGAATATTAAAGTAGAAGTATAAATGGAGATGCATGGAGAATAAAAACACTGAATAGAAACAACATTAATGCTTGTAAAGATTGAAGTGAATGTAAAATATGATCTTTGCAAAAGATATATTTGGAAGACAAATTCTAGATTAATGTAACAACCAAAATAATTGCTTAAGGATGAAGGAAATACTTGTTAAATTCCTCATTTTTACTGAGTGGTACCAATCCTCAGTTTAAAGCTGTATCTTAATAATAAAGGAATATTATTTCTATGATGTATTTTCAAACTAGTAAAAACTAAGGTAAAATGCAAACGTGCCTATAGAAGTGGGAAAGCAACAACAACAAAATAACTAGAAAGAAAAAAATGGAAAGCATTTTACAAAAACGATTTTTAAAGAATAACTTGAAATGAAATAAGTGAGAACATTGTTATAGAAGAGATCATAGTCCATTCAGGTTTATTTAAAATAGTTAGTATCCTCTTATGACAGGATTCCAAGAGAACTATACTTGATGAAAGCAATAGACACTTAGGAGTCAAAGGTATGAAAAAAAAAAAAAAAAAAAAAACACACGCAGAATCAGACACATCCTAGAATGCCTAGAAAATAATTCTTGTTACTATATCTAAAAAAAATATAGAGATGGAAATTTTTTGCTGTATAAATATAACACCTCTGGAAAAATTCTTTACATCTAACACATTAGCTTTGAAAACAAATGTAAGTTACCTAAATTCTCTTTTAAAGGATAACAGTCTCCTATTAAATATATGGGCTATTCATAAGAGGTCTACCTAAATACAAAACTTTAAAAATGTACCAAATAAGCACAATTACAAAAAAAATACACTTTCACAATATCAGAATTAAGAAAATTGAAATTCAAGGCTAAAGTAATTTAATGTAGCATAAATTATTTTTATAAGCATTACGATTTCAAGGAAGATTAAAATAAAAACTGTTGCTTTTTATAAAACAATAACCTAGTATTAAGTATTTGAAAGAACAATTGTTGGAAACATAAGCATGTATTGGGAAAGGTTTTAACAAACTCCATAAAGAGCTTATTAATCTTATAATTAAGGACAATATTTATTTTGTGAGATGGAATTTTAATATATGTTTACAAGCTATTAATAATGCTGGAGAAAGAATGGAGAGATTTGCATAAGAAGCTAAGGTTAGATTTGCTAGACCTTTCCAACCAAGAATCAAAGATAAGGAAAATTTTTTGTGTCAAAAGCCCAGTGTAAGTAAAACAGAGCACCCAAAATGTTAGTATCAATGAAAAGACAAAAAGAATGGACAGACACTTGCACCATAGATATCTGCCGAAGAAGATGTTTTGGATCTGAAATCTGTTTAATGACAGAAACTGAGAATTTTGTTTCAAACATGATGTGGCAGCTTAAATGCCAGTGGGGTAGCAGAGTGGGTCAATCTAGAAGTTGTACATTGCCAATTTTGGCTGAACAAAATGTGGAGGGAAGCATTATCCTTTCTTGTGCCTTGCAGAACCACTGTAGGTTTCTGACTGTGGCTATTGACAAGCGAGGGGTGCTTAGTTCTGGGTTTGTTTTGACTACAACCAAGTTCAGCATTTATGTTGAGAAAGCTCTAGGTTTCAATCCAGTAATCTTGTGAAATGTGACACCTTGAACAAATTATGTCAACTCTCTGAATCCTAGTTCCTTATCTATAAAAAAGAAATAATGTTTTCTGCACAGTGTGGTTGTAAAGCTAATATAAGATTTATATTAGAGTTATTCGAGATTGTTCTTGCTTCTTGAGGTAGGCCTAGATTGCTTTAAACTTTCTTCTTAGAATACCTTTTTCTGCATCCCAAAGATTTTGAAACCACTGTATTTTCATTTTCATTGGTCTCCATATAGTTTTTTATTTTCTTTGATTTGTTGGTTGACCCGTTAATTGTTTAGTAGCATATCATTTAACCTCCATGTATTTGTGCTCTGTCTAGATTTTTTTCTTGTGGTTTATTTCCAGTTGTGGTCAGAAAAGATGTATAGAATTACTTCAATCCTTTTGAATTTGTTGAGACTTATTTTGTGACCTACTATGTGATCTATTGTGGAGAGTGTTCTTTGTGCATTGAAAAGAATGTGTATTCTGCTGTTCTAGGATAATATCTTCTGAGTATATCAGGTCCATCTGGTCCAGTGTGTCAGTCAAAGCTACTGTTTCATCTTTGATTTTCTATTTGGATGAACTTTCCATTGGTGTAAATGGAGTATTAAAGTCCCTTACTATTATGCATTACTATTGATTCCTTTGGGTTTGTTACTAACTGCTTTAAGTATTTGAGTGCTTTCATGTTGGGTAGATAAATATTTACAATTGTCTTCTTGTTGCATTGTCTCCTTTATGATTGTATAGTGTCCCTCCTTGTCTCTTGTTACAGTGTTTGTTTAAAGTCTATTTTGTCTGGCATAAGTATTGCTATCCTGGCTTTGTTTTCACTTCCATTTACATAATACATGCTCCTCCATCCTTTCAATTTCAATCTGCAATCTGAAATTAGTCTCTTGTAGGCAGTATATAGATGCGTCTTTTTTTTTTTAATCTGTTTCATTACCATATGTATTTTTACTGGGGCATTTAGTCCAGTTACATTTAGAATAATTATTGATAGGCATATTTTTATTGTCATTTTTTTACTTGTTTTATGGGTGTTTTTGTAATTTGTTCTCTTATTTTCTTGCTTTTCTTTCTCACCATTATTTGGCTTTCTTTAATTATATACTGGGATTCTTTTCTCTTTATTTTTTGCATATATGTTACTGTTTTTTTTTTTTAATTTATGGTCTATATGAAGTTGATGGTTGCTTAAACTTGAACACACTCTTTATTCCTCTCTCCCCAGCATATCTTAGGTGTATGGTATCATACCTTATATCCTTTTATTTTTGTGAATACCTTGGCTGATTTTTAGATATACTTATTTTTACTGCTTCTGTGTTTCCCACTTCCCTCACTCTAGCTTATGATCTTTCCTTTCTACTCAGAGTCCCCTCTAACATGTCTTGCAAGGCTGGTTTAATGATCATGAGTTCTTCTAGCTTTTCTTTGTCTCTGAAATTCTTCATCTTTTTCTATTCTGAATGATAGCCTTACTGGATAAAATATTGTTTTCTGTATACTTTCCCTTTCAGTACTTTGAATATACCATGCCACTCCCTTCTGGCCTGCGAAGTTTCTGCTAAAAAATCAGCTAATAGCTTTCTGGGGTTTCCCTTGTGTACTGCTTGCTTTCTCTTAATGCTTTTAAACATTCTATTTATCACTACTTTTATCAATACCATTTTTATATGTCTTATGGACCTCCTTGAGTTGGTTTTATTGAGGGATCTCTGTGTTTCCTGATTCTGGATTTATTTCCTACCAAGATTTGGGATGTTTTCAGATATTTCTTCAAAACACTTTCTGCCCCCCCCACCCCCGTCCCATTCTTTCTCTTTTCCTTCTAGAATTCCTGTAATGCCAATGTTATTATACTTGATGGTGTTTCCATGTTCACTAAATCTATTCTCATTTTGCGTAAATATTTTTCTCTCACCTGCTCAGCTCATTTATTTTCCATTACTCTGTCCTTCAGGTCACTAATTTGTTGTTCTGCTTCATCTAGGCTACTTATTCTATCTAATGTATTTTTAATTTTATTTATTGTGTTCTTCATCTCTGATTTTTTTTTTTACATCTCATTGTTAAGGGTTTTATGGATGTCCTCCACTCTTAAGTCCAGTGAGTATCTTTATGGTTATTACTTAAATTCTCTATCAGGCATGTTAGTTATCTCTTTTTCATTTAGGTCTCTTGCTATGATTTCTGTGCTTTCATTTGGGATATATTCCTCTTTCTCCACATTTTGTTTAACTCAGTCTGTTTCTGCATGTTAGGAAAAAAAGCTTTGTCTCCTGGACTTAAAATAAATGACCTTATGAAGAAGAGATCCTGTTCATCAGAACCCTGCACTTCAGGGGCTCTTACATGTGATGGGTGTACCCCACTGTTGTGGCTGAGCCACTTTTTTTCTTCTGTCACCTGCAATGACTTTCTTTGCCTGTTTGAGCAGTGTTTGTTCCTTGTAGTATTAGTGGTTCAGTCTGGGGATACCTTGGGCTTGAGTTGAGTCAGACCAGGCATTCTCCATAGATGCAGTAGCATCAAACTGCAGGGTACTTTCCCTGTGTTGTCCCCTGAGAAGCTTTCATTGGTGGATGGGGCCTGTAGTCATATCAGTTGTCTGCTTCAAGCCCATTGCTGAGACCTCTGTCTGACTGGTGTGTGTGGTTATCACACTTTACAGTAGGGCTGGCCACCGTAGTACACACTGCCAGGCCTGTGGTACTGTCTTGTATGGGTTCTGGTCAAGAGCATGTTGGAGAGGGTGGATCTGTGGAAGCACAGGTTGCATGAGGTGGCAGTGCTAGAAAGTTTTGCACACGTCTGGTCCTTTGCAGGAGAGCTCTTGTGGTACTAGGACTGAAGCATCCAATCAGGCTTTGCAGAAGCACAGCTTGAGGAGGTGGGGCTGGTGGCAAGAGTGCTGTGCTAGCAAGCTTTGCATCCTGAGGTTCCTCTGTAAGAGGGTCCTTGCAGTGTTTGGACTGAGGTGGGCTATTTGCAGGAGTGGACTGGCTGAAGCAGAGTGTGGGGTTCAGGGAGGCAGTATGACAGTGCTAACCAGTTAGGTAGTGAGTTCTGCAGACAGCCTTGTGTTTATCCCTATATTTATGGTGCAGGACAGGGAAGGGAAATGGCACCTTCCTGTTCCTTTGTTTCTGGAGGAGTTACCCAGTAATTTTCTCTCCAGAACATTGAGATTACCCAATCTCCCTTCTGTATGCCCAGTCACCTTTCAAATGGTTGCTCCTATGCTGTAACTCTCTTGACTGTTTTTTGTTCTATCATTTTAAGGGTGGAGACTCAGTTTTCTCTTGTCCCAGAGCCAAGCCTGGTGATTTTTGTTTTGTTTTGTTTTGTTTTGTTTTGTTTTAACAATTAAAGCTTTTTGGTACCTCTAGTTGTAAGTACACAATGAAATTTGGCCCTTCTGGTTTTCAAAGCCAAAGGTTATGAGGATTCATCTTCTCCTGTGGGCTCATGGTTGTGGGGGTCTGTTTCTCTCCCCTCTCCATGTTCACAGCATCCATCCTGAGCTCCCATTTATTTATTTCTCAACCATGTCTCTGTCCTTCCTTACGTCTCTGTGGCCCGTTCTCTACATTTAGTTGTAGAGTTTATTCTGCCAGTCTTTGGGTAATTTTCTGGCTTATTTACACTGATGTGAGTGTTATCTCGTCCTATCCATGGGGCGAGTTGAGCCTAGGGTCCTCTTACTCCACCATCTTCGCCAAAGTCTCCACATCACAATTTAAAAAAGAACTGTCAAATGTATGCACTTTAAAAGTCAAAACAACAACAATAGAACTTCTGTAATATTTTATTACACGTTTTGGATATATATTATCTACCTCTTTAAGTGATGACATTTTCTATAGAGAAGGACAATTTAATTCAGTCTTCAGCCTTCAGTCTTCCCTTGCAGCATGGTTGACCAGAATCAGATTTTTATTTTATATTTTTTTAAACATTTATTTATTTTTGAGACAGAGAGAGACAGAGCATGAATGGGGGAGGGTCAGAGAGAGAGGGAGACAGAATCTGAAACAGGCTCCAGGCTCTGAGCTGTCAGCACAGAGCCCGACGCGTGGCTCGAACTCACGGACCCTGAGATCATGACCTGAGCTGAAGTCGGCCACTTAAACGACTGAGCCACCCAGGTGCCCCAGAATCAGGTTTTTATAATTTAAAATCTTTAAAAGTTTCTTTTAGTCTTACAGCTCATTAGTATAATGTATATTTTTGATTCTCATCAAATTTGGGAGAAAACTTTCATACCTGCTGTCAGATTCAAGGAATTTCAAGTTGTCTCACATTCATATACTCTCATACTTGTGTCCCCAGATGCTGAAAACCACATTAATATCGTTGTATGCTATTTGGCTCTGATCTTTAGTGTCATAATGCCTCATGAGACATCAAAGCACTTGGTAGGCATGTTCCTGGAAGCCATTTCTTCTCTGGGATGACTAGCAGTAATTAAATATGGTAGGTACAATTCTGGGATGAATTCTGAGATTTTAACCCCTTTGTCTATACACCCTAAATAATCCTGTGGATACGATGGGTAGCACTCTCATAAGTTTAGTTAAATGACAAAGGTTAAAGGACTCTATAGATATAATTAAGGTCTTAAATTAGTGGACTTAAAATTGATTGAAAGGGTGATCATACTGGTTGATGTGACCTAGTTAGGTAAGCCCTAAAAGGGACTGGGCTCTTCCTCAAGGCAGAGATTCGGAGCATGAGACTATAAGAAGAACTACAGAGAGGGAGTTATGTGGCAAGAAACTGTGGGTGGCCTCTAGCATCAGAATAATCCTTGGCTGACAGGCAGAGAGAAAATGGGTACTTCAGTCCTACAAATGCAATAATTTTACAGAGAAACTCCTATGTTCCAAAAAGGACCCTGAGTTACAGAAAGGAATGAAACTAAGACAACACTTTGATTTATGCCTTGTGAAACTCCAATAACAAAACCTAGCTCAGCCATAGTCAGATGTTTGACTTATGTAACACTTTAGACAAAAATTCAGTATTCTTTTAAGCTCCTAACTCTATAGTCATTTTGTATAAAGTGATAGAAAACTGATACAGTAATGTTACAGAGAAATGATACCAAACTCATACATATGTCTAACTTCAAACTAAATATATTTTCAGATCCATTTCTCCTTAGCCTGATCTCAAAAATGTCCACAGCTATTCTAATGTACTTGGCACAAGGAAAAAAAAATGAGAGAATATCAATGCAAAGATATAGGAATCTCCAGTGTTAAATTATTTTAGCTTTTAAAAAATTTATAAAACATAGATGTTGGAAAGGCCCATCTACAATACATACTAAAATATCTAACAAGCTTCTACATGCCAAATGGTAGGAGAAACATTTTTGCACATAATGTCCTTCAACAGTTAAATATGAATAGATACGGATCAGAAGGCAAGTCATTTTACTACAGATTCTGTGACCCTAATTGTTATGCCATACTCAATTGCAATTAGATTGATTTTTTTTACTGATATACAAAAAATGTCCACAAAACAAGTCAATCATGGTCAACATTAAGAAGCCTATGTAAAAAGTTGTAGGCTAACTCTAAGATTGAGTTTTACTGGTTAAGATTAGATTTTAGTCATTTTGATATCTTAAAATTCAGTAAATATGCTAAAACAAATGCATGTATTAAACAAAGTCCCAGAATACCAGTCTGCATTGGAGCAGCATTTGGTACCTATAGGGGAAAAGAGATTCTTCAAACTGTTCTAGAAGTAAAGGCCATTGATGACTGCATTGTAGACATTATGTGGGTGCAGCTTTGGAAAAACAATGTGAAACAGTGTAGAAATCCAATGTCCCTGCTAAAGAACGGTGGAAATACTGGTCAAAACTGTTACATATTTTAAACATTAGGGTGTTCACTAAGACACTTCAAAAATATTTTCCTGAAGGTACAGTTTGTATTGCAAATAAAATCTAGATCAAATAATTTGTTGTCATGATGGAGTGGTACCCTGAGCTGAAAAGTGTTTTTTTTTTCAGAAACCTCAGAACTTGAAGTGAGAGTGAATTCAGGATTATTAATTTTGGAGAAAAAGTAGAAATCCTGTCTTCTGCTAGGTAGACTAAGGCATTTCATTTTTCATACTGGGAATCCACATTACATTCCTTGAAAGACAGCTGTCTATACATCTTTTTCAATTCAGAATAAGCTAAGATTTTGAAAAGAGGCAAGAGATTGAAGCTATCCTTTTCTTTCTTTTGAGAAGAAACTAGATGGGATAAGGCAAACTGGGAGTTCAAGGAAAGAATACTTCTAATTTGTAAAGTTCTTAGAGATAACTGCAAATAAGATATAATTGTTAGGAATTTTAAATAGGGACTCTAATTTTCAAAGCAACTGGAGTTGTCAAAATAAAACAAAAACAGTGATATGGATAAAAGTGATAGAAACTTCCCATCTATTTGTTATTAAAAATTGTATCATTTAAAAACCAAGTTTCTATGCATTGATTAAAGATAAAAGCATCAGAAAAACATAATTTGAAAATATAACTTTCTTAGTGATAACTTTAATTGTAAAATCAATAGGTTATCTTTTATATAATTATTCATTATGGAACTATGCTAATTGATATAATGAAATATTTAATGGGTTATTAAATAAAAATAAAAATGTACATACCTCAAGATAAAACCAGGCAATGTTTATTGTTTGTTTTGATTTTCAAAATATATTTTGCATAAATATCTTGTGGTAAGCATTGATTAATAATTTGAAAGATCTTACATTACAATCATAGATTCCTTCATTAGTTGATGCTGCTTTTAAAGGCAGTAAATGATCTCCAATTTGTCACAATGCAGCTCTTCTCCTCAACTGCTTAAATGCTTAGCCTCCTTAGGCATTTGGGTTTGATTATTGCCATGCATTCATACAGACACAGAAATAGTTGTGGGTTCATGATACAAAGAGATGTACCCTCGCTCAACTTAATATTTCTACAATTAATGCTAAGGCAAATGTACATAACAAATTCAGACTCTTTTATATAAAAATAATTTTAACTCATAAAATTTTTTTGCATATCCCTTAGAAACTTATAAATATATTTAAACTGAAAATCATGCAATTCAGAAGGCATTTATTAATTCCTATTCATGCAAAGCCTGGTGCAGGCAACTCCATAAGCATTTATTCCTATTAGCTCAAAGCCTGGTTCTGTGTTCTTTGCTATGGTTGATGATCTCTCGTAGCCTATTCCTTGTATCAGAGATATCCCTATACAACTATGAAACCATGCAGAATATGAAAAAAATTAAATATAATTACCAAGTAGTGGTGTATTTGAAAACTTTTCTTCAGAGGAATTAGACAACACTTTGTTTAAAAGGTGCAATTTGGGGCGCCTGGGTGGCGCAGTCGGTTAAGCGTCTGACTTCAGCCAGGTCACGATCTCGCGGTCCGTGAGTTAGAGCCCCGCGTCGGGCTCTGGGCTGATGGCTGGGAGCCCGGAGCCTGTTTCCGATTCTGTGTCTCCCTCTCTCTCTGCCCCTCCCCCGTTCATGCTCTGTCTCTCTCTGTCCCAAAAATAAAATAAACGTTGAAAAAAAATTTTTAAAAGGTGCAATTTAATCTTTATCTTGAAAGATGAATAGGATTGTATTGGAGATGTGGATAGGTAAGGTAAGGACTGAACAGAAGAATAAGAATGCATAGAACCATCAAATAGTTTAAAAATGGTGAGCATTATTGCTTGCTGTATTTTATTTAATATTTAAAAAAAATAGGTTATTTATTTATTTTGCGAGAGATGGGGGAAGGGGCAGAGAGAGAGAAAGATCTCCCAAACCATGAGATCATGATCTGAGCCAACTTCAAAAGTCAGAGGCTTAACGGACTCAGCGACCTAGGTGCCACTGTTTGCTGTCTTTTAAACAAACTGATTTATCAGACAGTAAAAAGGGAGATAGAGCAATAGAACATGACACCTAATTTTCATGGTGCATCAGTTAGGCTAAATTATGATGCAGTGACAATCAACCAACTCTAAAAGCTTAGTAACTTAAAGAATGATCATTTTTTTCCTGCTTATATGTGTATCTTGGGTTACCCTAGGGTTAGTTTTACGTGTTTTGGAAAGCTGCTTGCTATAGCATCTGTCATTTAGATTTTTTGCTGGTTACTGAGGAAAGAGGAAGGAACATAGGGAATTACTGACTCAAAAGTTCCAGCTGGAAGAGATACTATCACTTCC
Organism: Leopardus geoffroyi; assembly: GCF_018350155.1. Lineage (NCBI taxonomy): Eukaryota > Metazoa > Chordata > Mammalia > Carnivora > Felidae > Leopardus > Leopardus geoffroyi. The sequence goes on from NC_059333.1 coordinate 102,538,972, forward strand.
ATTCATAATTCATTAACCAAAGCAGGTTATATGAACAAAGCAGGTTCAATTATTGGGAGACAATTATCTGTTAATATCTCACATTTCTGCATGTTATGAGCTAAGGAGTTTGAACCTAAAGTAAGGGTGTTAGCATAAGAATATTTTCCAGGATAATAAAGTTTAAAGATGTCTTCTTTCAGATGTTCCAGGGTAGTAAAGATAGACATTTTGTTTCCAGAGAAAAATAGTTTACCTCCGGAATAAAGATAAATCTCTCTGTCTCCAGAAGAGAAGATGGGTCTATTACTAGGGTCCTTATATCAATTCAAAGTCTGCTATACTCAGAATTCCTCTCCCATTGTATATCCCAATGCATATACAAATACTATCTAATCCTGCCCATGTCAGCCTGAGAAAGGGATTGGGACTTGAGAACAGATACTCTGATGTTGTGTGGCTATTGCTTTTTCCACAAGTATTAAACTCTTGATTCTGACACAAAGGCCTCAGATTTTCTGTCAGGGTGTAAATTTAAAATGCTGGCAGGGGTGCCTGGGTGGCTCAGTCGGTTGAGCATCCGACTTCAGCTCAGGTCATGATCTCCCGGTCCGTGAGTTCGAGCCCCACGTCGGCCTCTGTGCTGACAGTTCAGAGGCTGGGCCTGCTTTGGATTCTGTGTCTCCCTCTTTCTGCCCCTCTCCAGCTCATGCTTGTCTCTCTCTCTCTCTCTCTGTCTCTCTCTCTCTCTCTCTCTCTCTGTCTCTCTCTCTGTCAAAAATAAATAAACATTAAAAAAATTTAAAAAATAAAATGCTGGCAGCTAACTTGTTATCTTGCAAATAGAGTAAAATGTCAATTTCCAGTTTCTGAACTAACATTGATGTCATGGAGTCAGGAAGCACAAAGTAGATTCTTAACATGTATCTAAAAAGAAGAGATCTGAGAATGGCAGGAAACCACTAGAATAATTCTGATACATGGTGAAGAAACTAGGGATGGTTTCTAGTTTCCACAGTTTTGTGGAAAGCAAGGCATCCGGGTCATAGTAACCCTACGCCTATATTTAATAGTGCAGTTAGACACAAATAGGAGGGTTGTTAGGAACTCTGAGCCCTATTCCTTGTTGAAGCCTGTATATCACAATTCAAAAATACTTAGTGCAATTACTGGATTATAGTGTAGTTCTATTTTTAACTTTTTGAGGAAACTCCATATTGTTTTCCAGAGTGGCTGTACCAGTTTGCATTCCCACCAACAGTGTTAGAGGGATCCCCTTTTTCCATATCCTTGCCAACATCTGTTATTTCACACTACTAGCTATTTACCCCAAAGATACAAAAATACTGATTCAAATGAATACACACACTTCAATGTTTATAGCAGCATTATTGACAATAGCTAAAGTATGGAAAGAGCCTAAATGTCCATCAGCTGATGAATGGATAAAGAAGATGGGGATATATATACATATGTGTATATGTGTATTTATATATGTGTATATATATATGCACATATGTATATATGTATATACGTATATATACACACACATACATATGCACACACAATGGAACATTAATCAGCCATAAAAAAGAATCAAAACTTGTCATTTGAAAATACTTGGATGGAACTAGAGACCATTATTAAGGGAAATAGGACAATCAGAGAAAGACAAATACCATATGATTTCACTCAGGTGGAATTTAAGAAACAACAAAAAAATGAACATAGGGATATAAAAATAAAAATAGAGACAAACCATAAAACAGATTCTTAACTATAGAAAACAAACCGAGGGTTGCTGGAGGGGAAGTGGGTGGGGATGGGTTAAATGGGTGATGAATATTAAGGACATCACTTGTGATGAGCAATGGATGTTATATGTGAATGATGAATCACTAAATTCTATACCTGAAACTAATACTAGACTGTATGCTAACTGGGATTTAAATAAAAACTTGAAACTAAAACAGCAAACAAAAAATATTTAGAGAAGATTTGAATACTTCTGTCACTTGTGATCTGATAGTCTACCATTAGCATAACACATATTGATAAACGTAATATCTTTTCTTGGGCTAACATTCATGTTCCAAGGAAACACTTTTCCACATTTTTCCCTCAAAGCAAAAGTTGCTTATACTGAAATGGCATTAATATGGCTAGGCTCTGCTACTTACTATGTATGCAAACAAATAATGCTTTAGGGTATAGGAAGGATTTGTGCAGAGAAAGTGCTTATGTAAGTGTTGTAGGCAGAATAATGGTCCACACCAAGATTTCCAGGGTCTAATCCCCAGAATTCAGGGGAGTTCTTTGCACAGTGAAAGTTAAGGACCTTGAAATGGGGAAACTACTCGGCATTATCCAAGAGGGTCCCAACTAATCACATGGGGCTTTAAAAGCAGAGGGCTTTTCTGCTGTGACCAAAAGGAGATAAAAGTACCTACAGAAAAAGGGTCAGAGAGATGCAACACTTCCTAGCCTGTGAAGATGAAGGGAGACAGGATCAAGAAATGTTGGATGGCTTCTAGAAGCTGGAAAAGGCAAGGAGATGGATTTTCCCCCAGAGCTTCCTTATTGGAATAGGATATTCCTGATAGGAATTCCAAATTGATTTGAACTTGGTAGATATGTGTTGGGCTTTTGAACTATGGAACTATAAGATGATAAACTTATTTTCTTTAGAGCTATTAAGTTTGTACTTAGTGTCAGGGCAGCAATAGAACACTAATGGAGTAGGAGAAAAGATTAATGAATTTACTACATCCTTCCTTTAGAACGGCATGGTTGTAACGGATTCTTCTATAACAAGTATCACTGTCTATCTGTGGTGAACAAACATTTTCTTGTTTCTCTTACAGTTCTCAGCTGTGCTTTCTCATAGTATATCAAAGAATTGCACATGGTAGCTAAGAAATAGTTGATACCAAAACTATAGAAACTTTAAATATCTTGTATAGGTCTATATGTAATATCTTTAGTTTATGATACCAATATTATACATTGACTATTGAACACAGGAACTGTATATATTGCAATATTCAGTACAATTAGATTGCAGTAAACATTTTAATTTATTCAAAGAATTTTGGATAAAATTTTTATCCAATTTCAATTATATTTTACACTTTAAAATAGTAATTGAATTTATTTAAAGATTAAAATTACATTTTTGTTTTTGAAGAACGTATTAAAATCTATCAATAAAATTAATCAATTTTTAAAATTTATTAGACTTTTGAACACAAATCCTGTTCATATTTGATTATAACAACAAAATTATACACTTTCTTGGCAGTAAGTCTAGAAAAAGGAGTCTTATGGGATACAATAAATATTAAATATGCATTTTTTGTTATCTAACTATGCCAACCCATTGAGAATATATCCAGGTATGCACAAAAATAAATTCAATGTTCTTTGGTATTTTTGCAAATGTTAGTCCTATAAAAACAACTTTATGTGTTTAATTTTTTTGCCTTTTTAAACAATAATTGTCAAATTATTAATTTCCAACTTTTAAATGTGGAGTCATGTTAAATGGGCCCCATTTGTAATCCTGCTGAGTACTTGCAAATATTACGTGGAGGCTTACACTGTTTCTGTATTTGTATTTGTGAGCTATATACATGACCTTGTTTATGGCTATTCTTACTACTGTCACTTTAGGTTTTGTATTGTTTTTCTTTTTTTATTTTAGTTTTTTAATTTACATCCAAGTTAGTTAGCGTATAGTGCAACAATGATTTCAGGAGTAGATTCCTTAATGTCCCTTACCCGTTTAGCCTATACCCTCTCCCACAATGCCTCCAGTAACTATCTGTTCGTTCTCCATATTTAAGAGTCTCTTATGTTTTGTCCCCCTCCCTGTTTTTATATTTTTGCTTCCCTTCCCTTGTCTTCATCTGTTCTGTGTCTTAAAGTCCTCAGATGAGTAATGTCACATGATATCTGTCTTTCTTTGACTAATTTTGCTTAGTATCATACCCTGTAGTTCCATCCATGTAGTTGCAAATGGCAAGTTCATTCATTCTGATTGCCAAGTAATACTCCATTGTGTGTGTGTGTGTGTGTGTGTGTGTGTGTGTGTATACATATACCACATCTTCTTTATCCATTCATCCATCAATGGACATTTGGACATCCATTCATCCACTATGGACATCCATACTTTGGCTACTGTTGATTGTGCTGCTATAAACATTGAGGTGCATGTCCCTCTTTGAAACAGCATACCTGTATCCCTTGGATAAATACCTAGTAGTGCAATTGCTGGGTCATAGAGTAGTTCTGTTTTTAATTTTTTGAGGAGCCTCAAAAAATTTTCAGAGTGGCTGCACCAGTTTGCATTCCCACCAGCAGTGCAAAAGAGATCCTCTTTTTCCACATCTTGGCCAACATCTATTGTTGCCTGAGTTGTTAACGTTAGTCATTCTGACAGGTGTGAGGTGGTATCTCATTGTGGTTTTGATTTTGTATTTCCCTGATGAATGATGTTGAGCATTTTTTCCTGTGTCAGTTGGCCGTCTGGATGTCTTCTTTGGAGAAGTGTCTCTTCATGTCTTTTGCCCATTTCTTCACTGGATTATTTGTTTTTTGGGTGTTGAGTTTGAGAAGTTCTTTATAGACTTTGGATACTAACCCTTTATCTGCAATGTCATTTGCAAAAAATCTTCTCCCATTCTGTCGGTTGCCTTTTAGTTTTGCTGATTGTTTACTTGGCTGTGCAGAAGGTTTTTTATTTTGATGAGGTCCCAGTAGTTCATTTTTGCTTTTGTTCCCCTTGCCTCCAGAGACGTGTTGAGTAAGAAGTTGCTGAGACCAAGATCAAAGATTTTTGCCTGCTTTCTCCTCGAGGATTTTGATGGCTTTCTGTCTCACATTTATGTCTTTCATCCATTTTGAGTTTATTTTTCTGTATGGTGTAAGAAATTGGTCCAGGTTCATTCTTCTGCATGTCGCTGCCCAGTTTTCCCAGCACCACTTGCTGAAGAGACTGTCTTTATTCCATTGGATATTCTTTCCTGCTTTGTCAATGATGAGTTGGCCATACGTTTGTAGGTCCATTTCTGGGTTCTCTATTCTGTTCCACTGATCTGAGTGTCTGTTTTTGTGCCAGTACCATACTGTCTTCATGATTACAGCTTTGTAATACAGCTTGAATGTCCGTATTTTGTCCAAGTTATTTTCCATTTAAAATAAGTCCACAAAAACAAAATGAATTATCATTCGAACTGACATTATTTTAAATATTAGAAAAAATAATGGAGAATAAAAGTGTGTGAAGTGGTATCGAAGGAATGACAATAACTGCATATTCCTTTCAAAGCAACAACGGAGTGCTTTATGGAGCCTAATAAATAAAATTTCCCACACCTAGATAAATCTTTTAGTTTGTTGTTGCAATACATTTGAACTACAGATCTAAAAAACATTAAAATTTAGTAAGAAATTTGTTTATATATGCTATATTATAATGTGATAATTAACTATTTCTGTAAACCTAACAGATCTTTCAGTAAGTGAAATAATAATTATGAATGATATAAAACTATTGGGTCATAACTTAAATAATACTGTTTATTCTTGGAGTTTGTTAAATAAAGCATCTCACAAATCATGGAATTCTAAATTAGATGAAATATGATAAGACATAACTAAAGATGCTTATTCTAGGAATGCAAGGATGTTTCAGTGGAGAAAATTGAGGCAATGCAGTATTTTTAATGGGTTAATGTCTCAGAGAACATATGATTAAAAGTATAAAAGGCATAGGCAGAACTATTCTTTGATTATTCAAGCTTCCTAGCAAAATAGGCACATAATCAAACTTTCATAATCTTATGTTTTACATCTATTAAAAATATCAGGAGAAAAACCATACTTATTGGAAACTTACTAGAATCTATCACATCAGGAACAAGATCAAGAGGTTCACTATTTTTCAACATTGCTTTGTAGGACCTATCACTTACAGTAAGTAATGCAAAAAACAAAATTGGAAAAAAAAACAAAAGACTATAAGTCACTAGTTTTCAATACATTATTGATGGCAAGTCAGTACGTGCAACATAATAAAAACATACCTAAGTGATAATAGTAACCAAAACTACATGGTACTTGAACCTGAATCAAATAAAATATATAAAGGCCTATATTAAAAAAATCATGAATGAAGTATGTAAGAGACCATCTGAATAAAAGCATGGATATTCTACTATTGGAACTCTATAATAACAATAACCTGTTAATCTATAAATTTGATGCACTTACATTCAAAAACCAAAGGATTTTATGAAACTCCACTACTTCCAAAACCTGTATAGAAAAATATGGACTATGAATAATCAAGAAATATTTGAACAGAATGAGGGTAGATCTTACAGATACTACATTTTACTATGGGGCTGTCTTAAGAGTATTTAATTGTTATACAGATAGACAAATAGGCCAATGAAAGGCAAAAAAGCACCCAGAAGCAGCTCTCTGCAAATATGGAAACTTGATATATGGGGGAGCTGATAATCTAGACCAGTAGAAAGTAAAATCTGTATCCATATCTCATTATATATAACAATTCCAGGTAGATTAGAAAGTCAAGTATTAAAAATTATACAACTTTCACTAAAAAAGCTAAATATTTTTATTAAGTAAAACACAACTGTTTTTAAAGAGAAAACAAAAACAAATTTGAATGTAAAAGTAGGAAGAAATTTAATTTATTAAAGTAGGAAGTAAGTAAAGGTATTTGCAATGTATACAAACCTCTGATCCAGATTTGTTTATAAAATTCTAATTAACAGTATAGACAATAATTTTCAAAATGAGTGAATTAAATGAATAGGTACATCACTGTAGTGGTTATTTAAATTATCAATAAAACAATATTCTATTTACTTATTGCTATGTAACAAACTATCTCAGATTGGATAGGTTTATTTGGAAGATTCTGTTAGAATCGCTAAAGCAATATCAGTCAGAAGGTGGCTGGGGCTAGCCTAGTCCATGTTCTGTGTTGAGGACTCAGCCTGGAAGGCCAGAAAGCTGAGAGCTGATCAGGCAACTCTCCATACAAGAGGTGAGGTTCCTACTCTTATACTGGACTTCTTAAATGATGGCTGCTGTCCTCCACAGTGAGCATTCCAAAACACACTAAGATTAAAATGCCATCCTAGGCCCAGAAACTGGCACAGCATCACTTTTGCCATATTCTATTGGACACAGGAATCGTGAGTTCAGTTTTTTTTTTTTTAAGAGAAGAAGATGCACTTGGTGAGAAGAACTTCAAAGAGTTTGTGGCCATTTTTGATCACCCACAAGTTTGAAAATAATCCAAATCTGTAGGTATTCAAAAAACAAATTAAAACTACAATGAAATAATATTCAGCCAACATTGTATTGAGTGCTAGAGACTTAAACTTCAAAAATAACATGTGTTGGTGAAAAGGAAAACAGAAAAAAACCTCATGCACCCCTGGGTAGGTGGAAATAGGTACATCTCTTTAGGTGTCAGTGCTTATAGTATCTGGTAAAGATGGAAATGCTCAAAGCCTCTAGCTCAGTAATTCCACTTCAATATGTATAACTTAGAGCCACTCTTACAAATGTGCATCAGGATGTTTGCACAAGAACTTTGGATAACACTCATTGTTCATAGTAGCAAAAAATGCAGCTGCTGGATGGATTCTTTTCCAGCAGAGGAAAATGGGAAAGGGAAAAGAAATGGGACCTTATCTGTATTTGTTACAAAATTAATATTTAATTTTAGTTTTTAAAATTCTGAACTAAGTCTAGCATACTCTTAAGATTTGCTGAAGTGTTGGAAGTTTGTGAGTTTCTATCATATTAATTTTTATCCACTGAAAATTTCAAAAGTTCAATAAAACAGGGCCTGAAAAAAAATTTAAGTTATACTGAATTCTGTAATTTAGAGCTCAGAAAGTATGTTGTAAAGGGGAAAAGATATTTACATATATTAATGTAGTTAAAACAATTTTTATTTGAGTAGTTTTCTTTGGTAAAGCCTTTAAGTTGGGCTTTAATTAAAAAGTGCACCTTAAAATATCAGACAAGATATATCATTTTTGTTTGCTTTCTGCATATATAAATATTATGTACATATAATTTTTGAAAAGTATATTTATACAAATTGAAAACGAACAGCTGTGTTTCAAATTATCATCAAATAAAATATTTACATGAAATTAATAATTTATATTATGAATCCACTTTAGTCTATTTCTCATCATTTTAAAGTGATAGTCAAATAATACAAAGTATTTTAAAATATTTGTAGTTATAACACTCAAATAGTTATCGGTATATGTTTTTACAGATATACATCTGCAAGGTAAATAGTCTGGATAATCCTATTCCTTAACATTTTCTAAAGATATTCTTTTTGGTTAGTAAGCAATAATTTAAAAATATTCCCTGTATGATTTAGGGAGCATGAATTCTCCAGGTATTTGGTTAAATACACTTGATTAAAGATGGCATAATTTTTCCCACCATTTGACTTAAAATATTTACTGCATCTTAATGTTTTATGTTTGTGTCTTGTAGTCTGTATATAACTGATAATAGTTACTTTATTTTTTATTTTTATTAGATTGAGAGTGCACACAAGTGGGGGAGGGGGGGATCTTAAGCAGGTTCCACGCTTGTTCCGTAATCATGGGATCATCACCTGAGCTGAAATCAAGAGTTGGATCCTTAACTGACTGAGCTACCCAGGCTGCCCTAAAATTTTTTTACTGTAAATACATTTACTAAATTATGATGAAGGATAGGACATTTGTAGGATGGTTCCACTGAATATAGTATGTTTCTGATAAATTCCAAAACTCCTGATTTTTGAAGGGTGTGTGAGTGTGTGTATGCATTTTCCTTTGAACTTTTTCTGTGGACAATTTTTTGACAACTTGTTGGGGATTATGTTCCTCAAAAGGATTTGAATTTATTTCTACCATATACTTATGGAACTACAAACTCAGAATTACTTTCAATTTAATTGTAAGCCTGGACTTTTATTTTTTTAAAATAACCTCTTCATTTTAGGATAGTTTTAGATTCACAGAAAAATTGCGAATGTAGCATAGAGCCTTCTATTTACTCACTTAATGTTGCCATTTGTTAACATTTTACATCACCATGGTAAATTTGTTCTAACTGAAAAGCTAACATTGGTATGTTAAACTCTAAGTTTTATTCATATTTCACAAGCGTTAATCACTAATGTCCTTTTTCTTTCCTAGTATTCCCCTCAAGATACCGAAACACATTTAGTTGTCATGTCTCTTCTGTGGCAGTTCTTCCATCTTTCCTTGATTTTGATGATCTTGACCAGTTTGAGGATTACTGGTCAGATATCTTGTAGAATGTTGCTCAGTTTAGGTTTGGATACTGTTTTCCTCATGGTAAGACTGGGGTGAATTGCCAGTGAATTGCCCTTCTCACCACATCATATCATGGGCACTGAAAGACCTTATCACTTACTTTGTTTTTAAATTGCTGCACAGGTAATATGAATTCAGGTCTCTAATCAACATAATGAGGTTATTGTCAGAAGGAATTTTTTAAAATTTAAACTCAAGTTAGTTAACATATAGTGTAATTTGGTTTCAGGAGTAGAATTCAGTGATTGATCACTTGTATATAACACCCAGCACTCATCCCAACAAATGTCCTCCTTAATGCCCATCACCCATTTAGACCATCCCCTACCCAATGCCCCACCAGTAACTCTCAGTTCTCTGTATTTAAGAATCTCTTATGGTTTGCCTCCCTCTGTTTTTTTTTTATTTTATTTTATTTTATTTTATTTTATTTTATTTTATTTTATTTTATTTTATATTTTATTTTATATTTTATTTTATATTTTATTTTATATTTTATTTTATATTTTATTTTATATTTTATTTTATATTTTATTTTATATTTTATTTTATATTTTATTTTATATTTTATTTTATTTTACTTTATTTTACTTTATATTATTTTATTTTATTTTTATTTTATTTTTCTTTCCCTTCCCTTATGTTTATGTGTTTTTAATTTCCATAAATGAGTGAAATTGTATGACATTTGTCTTTCTCTGAGTAACTTATTTCACTTTGCATAATACATTCTAGATCCATCCACATTGTTGCAAATGGCAAGATTTCATTCTTTGTGATTATCAAGTAATATTCCATTGTATGTATATGCCACCTCATCTTTATCCATTCATCAATGGACATTTGGGCTCTCTCCATAATTTTGCTATTGTTGATAGCGCTGCTATAAACATTGGGGTGTTGATTATTTCCTTCATTGTGCAGAAGATTTTTATCTTGATGAGGTCCCAAGAGTTCATTTTTGCTTTTCTTTCCCTTGCTTCCAGAGACAGTTCTAATAAGAAGTTGGTCCAGGCCAGGTCAAAGAGGCTGTTGCCTATTTTCTCCTCCAGGGTTTTGATGGTTTCCTGTCTTACATTTAGGTCTTTCATCCATTTTGAGTTTATTTTTGTGTATAGTGTAAACTTTGTCAAAGATTAGTTGGCCATACGCTTGTGGATCCATTTTTGGGTTTTCTATTCCGTCTCATTGATGTATGTGTCTGTTTTTGTGCCACTACCATACCATCTTAAAGATTATAGCTTTGTAATACAGCTTGAAGTTCAGAACTTGTGTGTGTGTGTGTGTGTGTGTGTGTGTGTGTGTGTGTGTGTTTCAACATTACTTTGGCTATTTGGGATCTTCTCTGGTTCCATACAAACTTTAGAATTGTTTGTTCTAGCTCTGTGAAGAATGCTGGTGCTATTTTGATAGGGATTGCATTGAATGTATAGATTGCTTTGGGTAGTGTAGGCATTTTAACTATATTTGTTCTCCCAATCTTGCACCAGGAATTCCTGAACAGAGATTTCTCTTTTTATTTTTTTCCTTTAGTGTCTACCTTTATGTCTGGGGGAAAAAAGGAACTCCAATCTAGTACCTACCTATTTTGACAACATAAAGAAGAATGAGGGTAAATTTTTTTCAAAAAATTGTTTTCTTTGGAAACTTAAAATTTAAAATTAGAACTCAAAATGCATCAGTTTGTTTCATGTTTGGAGAAATATTCATTAGTAATTATCTTAGTTCAGGTTGTTGTAACAAAATTCCATATACTGAGTAACTTAAATAAATTATTTCTCTCAATTTGTAGATCCTGGGAAGTTCAAGATCAGGGGGCTGGCAGATGGTGTCTGTTAGGGGCCTGCTTCCTGGCTTTTAGATGGTGATCTTCTCATTGTAGCCCAATGTGACACAGAAAAGGAGGAAGAGCTCTCCTAACTGTTATCAGGGCACTAATCCCATCATGAGCACCCCAACTTTATAATCTCATTTAATCCTAATTATCCCAAAGGCCCTATTTCCTAATCCTATCACATTGGGGGTAGGGATTCATTATATGAATTTGGGGAGACAAAAACACTGTCTGGAGGAGTAATTATCATATTTGATTCAATGTCTCTGAGTTTCTTACTAGCTGTCTCAACAAAAGTTAACTGACCTTTAAGTCTTTTAAGCTCCTCATCTGGCTGTGTTATGGTGAGGCTAAAGTGTAATAATGCATATAATTTAGCACCATGCTGAAATACTGTATGTGCTCAAGATATTTGAAATTATTAAAGTGGAAAAGTCCAATTCGATAAAGATAATCTGATACCCTTGTCCTGGAACCAAGAATAAAAATTATCTATTTTATGGTTCTGTGACTTTTAGAATGTAACATTTCTTTGAAGTAATATAATGCAGAATAAATAAGGATCAAATTAGAAGGAAATATCCTATAAACACCTTTGATCCTTATCTGTTTAATTTATTTTACTAATTACTTGCTAAGACAGTTTGCCACATATCTCAGCTTTTGGTAAGTGAGGAAAAATCAGGAAGATAAAACATATAGTTTTGACCCCATTTTAGTTTGGTAGAGTATATATTAAAATATACATCTATATAATTGCTATCTTTCTAAATATTTTAAAAGTTATTCATATTTAGAGAGGCAGACATATTTTTCCAGGTGTGGATAATGACCTATGACTATTCCTGAGATCTCTTTCAATTTGTAGCTTCTATAGCATTGAAAAGTGAGAAACTAAAAATAACCTCAGTATCTTTATGCAGTTACAATGATTGGGTTTCTCTACAGGCTTTTCCATCTTTATCATCAAATATCTATTTTTCTTTGCTGAATATTTATATACATGGCTTGAAAAACTTACTGTTTAACATTGATTCTCCCTTACCTAGACTGAGCTTATAAGTAATATATGATTTGTAAAGAGCTACCATCAATGCAGAAAGAAAGCCAAAAACCTAAAAAAAATGAATACCTATTTTACAATAAAATAATACACCAAACACTTGATCTAATCATTTCCAAATATAAGAAAAAGTTAAACATAGCTATTCAAATAATGAGCCACGGCTTGTTAAGATTTTGGTTCCTGGGGTTCTAGATGTGATAATTTTTTTTAAAAGATGTTAAATATAGGAGGACACAATTTTAGCATTACATATAATAACTTGGAAGCTAAATAACTCAACTATTAGCATGAACAGATTCAACATGGAAACTATCTTTCATCCTTTCCTTAAACACTCTTCATTTTTCCACTTCTAAAATCAATATCTAAAAATATACTTACAACTAAGAGTAATTTAACTCACTGATCTTTATAGGGAATATACAAAAATACAACCAGTTTCTGTATTTCAATTGTGTATCTTGCAAATTTACTGAATTCATTTTAATAGTTCTTTAATGAGATTCATAGGATTATCAAGGATACTGACCTACAATTTTCTCTTGTTTGGAGTCTTGCCTGGTTTTGGTATCAGGTTAACTCTGGCCTTGTAAAATGAGTTTGGTAGAATTTCTTCCTCTTCAATTTTTGCAATGATTTAATAATAGGAACTGACTCCCTTTTAAATGTTTTGTGTAATTCACCTGTGAGCCCTCTTGTCATGGACCTTTGTTTTGTTTTTGGTTTTTTTTTTCTAGTTTTTAAACTTTTGATTCAATTTCACTACTTGTAATTCATCTCTTCAGATTTTCTATTTCTTTGTAATTCAATCTTGGAAGGTTATGTGCTGTTAAGTATTTATCCATTTCTTCTAGATTTTCTAATCTCTTGGCATATAATTTTTGTAGTATCATCATCCTTTGTAATTCTTTAGTGTCACTTGTAACTTTTTTTCATTTTTTTCATTGTATTTACTAGGCCCTTTTTTCCTGTATGTTGATTTTATTTACCGTATAAAAAAAAACACCTACCTTTTAATTTCATTGAGCTTGTCTATTTTTTAGTCTATTTCGTTTTCACATCATCTTTAGTATTTCCCTTCTTGTACAAACTTTGGGCTTTCTTTACTCTTTTTCTAGTTTTTTTTTAGATGTAAAGTTTATTCAGATTTTTTCTTGTGTCTTCAAGTAGGCCCGTATTGCTATTAACCTACCTCCTAGAACTGATTTTGCTGTATCTTATAAATTCAGTGAAGTGTTTCCATTTTCATTGGTCTCAAGGTATTTTTTAAAATTTTCTGTTTGAATTCATTGATCTATTGATTTTCAATAGCTTTATTTTTAAGTCTCTATGTGTTTAGTTTTTTTTTCCAGTTTTCTTCTTGTTCTTGACTTATTTTTTTAACTTATTTTTTTAAGTAAGCTCTTGACCCAACATGGGGCTTGAATTCATGACTGAGATCAAGAGATGAGTGCTCTACAGACTAAACCATCTTCTTGATTGCAGTTGATTTCTATTCATACCATTGTGTGGAAAAGATGCTTGATATGATTTCAGTCTTCTTAAATTTATAGAGACTTGTTTTGTGGCCTAACATATGATCTGTCCTGGAAATTCTTCGATGTGCAATTAAAAAGAATGTGTGTTCTACAGATTTGGGGTGAAAATGCTGTCTCTATATCGATCAAATTCATGTGGTTTATTGTGTTTTTTAAGGCTATTTTTTTAAATTGATTTTTCTGCCTGGATGTTGTATTCATTGATATAAATGGGTTGCTAAGGCCCCCTGTTTGTTTGTTTTTTTCCTTACTGTCAATTTCTTGTTTTACATCTACTATTAATTGCTTTATGTATGTTTTAAAATTTTTCTTCATTTTATTTTTGGCAGAGCACACACAAGTGGAGGAGGGACAGAGAGACAGGGAGACATAGAATCTGAAGCAGGCTCCAGGCTCTGAGCTGTCAGCACAGAACTCTACGCGAGGCTCAAACCCACAAACCGTAAGAATATGACCTGCAACAAAGTCATACGCTTAACCAACTGAGTCACCCAGGAACCCCTATAATTGCTTTATGTATTTAGATGTTCTATGTTGGGTTCATAAATATTTATAAATGTCATATTCTATTCGTGCATTGACCACTTTATCATTATGTAGTACTTGTTCGTCTTTTGTTAAGTCTTTGTTTTAAAATCTGTTTTGTTTGATATGGATATTGCTTTCTTTTGGTTTCCATTTGCAGGAATTATCTTTTCCATTCCTTCACTTTCAGTTTCTCTGTGTCTTTACATCTGAAGTGAGTCTCTTTTAGGTAGCATATAGATGGGTCTTTTTTTTTTTTTTTTTTTTAATCGTCCACCATTTTTTTTAAACATTGGAACATTTAGTCATTTTCATTTAAAGTAATTATTGATAAGTGTGTATTTATTGCCATTTTAATTATTTTCTGTTTGTTTTGTAGTTCTTCTCTATTCCATTCTCTTGCTTTTTTCCCTTGTGATTTGATGGTTTTCTTCAGTGTTACGTTTGGCTTTCTTAATTATTTTTGTGTATCTATCATAGGTCTTTGGGTTGTGGTCGCCATGAGATTCATATATTACTATTTCATATATATGATATATCATATAATGATATATCATATGTATCATTTTGTATGTATATATCATATGTATCATTTTGTATGTGTATATATCATATATACCATTTCGTGTGGCTGGAACTGGATAAGACAAGAGTCAGAGGATCCCAAAGTGTGCCACACATGAGTCATCTTGATAGGAGAGTTGGAACTAAAATGTGCAGATACCAAGGGTGGGGGGTTTCCCCAGGATGTGCTTCACCAGCATTGCTTTATGGGTCAGCTGGAGTTGGTACAGGTGCAGTCCAGCAGGGGTTTCTGGAATAAGGTGTGGTGTTCTGGGGCTACCTTGGTGTGATGGTTGGGGCTGGAGTGGGCTTGAGGTCCCAAGATGCACTGCACCAGAGCCATCATGTTGGGATGGCTGGAGTTATAGTGGGCATGAGTCAGGAGGTATTAAGGTGTTCCACTTTGGGGCCACCTGATGAGATGGCTGAAGCTGGAGCAAGCATGTGATGGGGGCCCATGGAATGCTACACTGGATCTCCCATTGTAGAACTGTTGAGGCTGGAGCAGGTGTGGGTCAGAAGTGTCCTGTGGCATTATGTGCTGATGCTACCTTGACAGTACAGCTGGAACCCACTGTTCCAGAGCTGCCTTAGTGGGATGGCCTGATCTGTGGTGGTTGGGAGGCTGGGACATATCATGCTGGGGTTGCCTTGGCATGAGTGAAGCTGGTATGGGTCAGGGACCAATGGCATACTTAGCAGGGGGAAAAACACCTGGAACATGCTCCTGCCTGCACTACCAAGACTGAAATGGGTGGGGAAAAAAAACCAAAACGGCACATGTCAGTGCTTCCAACACTAGAGAAAATTCAAGGACTTCCCTGCCTATATTGGTGGACAGTTTCAGGTTAATAAATGGATTTCCTTCACTTATCAAGTTTCCCTTTTAACTTGCTCTTTTTGCTGTCCCCTAGGGAAGTCTGTTCACAGAACCTTCAGTAATATGCCTGCCTTCAGTAGGTCACTGTGCTGGGGGTGGGATTCATGTCATTACAGTGTCTCCATCTCTCCTATGCTTCTCTATGTGGTCCCTCTATCATTTGTTGTGAGGTAACTGTTCAATCAGCTCTCAGTTCTTCAAAAAGACTGTTCTACATGTAGGTGTAGATTTACTGTGTCCACGAGAGGAGGTGAGTTCAATGTATTCTTATATCACTCTCGAGCTATCCTCCTCTATGTCATATTTTCTTTATTCATTCATCCGTCAATAGAAATTTGGACTATTCCCATCTCTTAGTTAGTGTAAAAATGAGGTAATGGACATGGGTGTACAAATATCTCTTAAAGATCTTGCTTTGAGTTTTTTTGGATGTGTACCCAGTAGTGGGATTACTAGATCATATGGTAACTCTATGTTTAATTTTTTGAGGAACCCCCAAACGTTTTCCCATAATTGCTACATTTATTTTACATTCTGAACAGTGTACAAGGATTCTAACTTGTCTACATTCTTGCCAACAGTTATTTTCTGTTCAATAGTGGCTATCTTAATGGGTGTTAATTAACATCTCTTTGTGGTTTTGACTTGTATTTCCTTAATGCTTAGTGATGTTGAACACCTTTTCATGTTCTTTGCTATTTATACATCTTATTTGGAGAAATACCTATTTACATATTTTGCCTATTTTTAAATCCAATCTTTTTTTATTGTTGAGATATAGACATTCCTTATATATTCTGCATATTAAATACTTATAAAATATATTATTTGCAATTATTTTTTCAATTCTATAGGTTGCCTTTTCACTCCGTTAATTTCCTTTGCCGTGCAGAAGTTTTTAAGTTTGTGTAGTCCTATTTGCTTATTTTTATTTTGTTGCTTGTGCTTCTCGTTTCCTATCCAAGAATTCACTGCCAAATCCTATGTTACAAAGCTTTTCCCCTATGTTTTTTTCTATAAGTGTACTAGTTTTAGGCCTTAATTTGTTAATTTTTGTATACTGTGTAAGGTAAGGGTCCAACTTCATTCTTTTGAATGTGGACATAACTTTTTTTTTTAAAGTGGTTGATTTTATTTATGATATTTAAGTCTCTGGAATAAAGGTTATAAATGGTGGATCAGTAGTTATACCTGATAACATCTTTCACTTTCTTTCCCCTATATGTATACTGGAGGGTGTGTGTGAAGGCTTAGAATTATATATAGTCTAAGGCTATATATATATATATATATATATATATATATATATGCCTCTAAGTCATATATATATATATATATATATATATATATATATATATATGACTTAGAGGCCAATTTTTGTGAAAGTACCTTCTATGTAAAGATACAGGTTGCCAGCTTCTCTGGACTCTTTAGAGATTGGCCCTGTTGGGATGCCAACTCTTTTCTGAATCCAAATTGCTATTGTACTTTTGGGTAAGTATACAGCAGCCACTCCGCTATGTTCCCATCACTCCCTGTTATCATAGCAGCACTTAAGTCAAGTGGCAGGGTTTCAGCATCATCCTTTCACTTTTATTTTTCTCACAGCAGAGTTAAGAGGAAAGCAAGACACTACCTGTACCCTTATCTGTTTCACAAGTGGGAAAAATAAAAATTGACCCAGAGGGCTACATGTTTCAAGAAAAGATAAGGAGTATTTTTTCCCCCCGTAAGTGAAGAATATTTTTCAATCTGGCATATTTTAAACATTCACATTATCTTCCCACCCCCTATAGGCATTTGAGTTTGCAAGTCCTGCTTTAAGCAGTAATTCAGGGTAACAGTGAGAAGTGTGCCATAAATATTCTCAAAAGTTCATCATTATATATCTTGCTCCTAAGGGAAGTAAAAATGATAAAAGGTTTTATTAGGAGAGATAGGAGCACTTCTCCTTTCTGTTCAGTGCATACTATTTTTATTTTTTTCCTAAAAATTGAATAAAAGCCCCCTGGCATGTAAATCCATGAAGTATGATACCTGATAACAAATTCTCCAAAATATTCAAAACTGACATTTTCAACAAAACTTTTGTTTCCATTGTGAATTTGGTAATGTATTAAATGGCTTATTTTTACTGATTAAGAATGGATTTAAACTGCCTACAGATCACCAGCCTGTTTCATCAAAGTTCTTTGCTTTTCACACACATATTCACATACACAGTGATAAAATTGGTAATAATAAAGTTATATAAAAGATAAACAGGTTTCAATGAAACAATGTTTAAATTCTGTAAGGCAAATATTTAAACTTAAAAATAAGCCCTTTCAAGTCATCTAAAGTTCTCTGTAGAAATGCAACATGATAAAGGGATTCTGGTTACTGTTTAAATTTGAAATACTTCATCCATTACGATAACAAAAATGGTTTTAGCAACTGTCATTACATTCCTGCAAAATTTCAAACTACTTTGGGCCCTTCCAAGATGAATGTCCTTTTTTCCTTGCCTCTCATTCTTTAAGTTATTTTCCAAAGATAGCAATGTGGACTAGTTTAATTGGCTCCAAATTTAGGCGTTGTTTTCATTTCTCCCTTTTCTTTCCTTACAAATGGACTTCAGATATATGTTTCACCAAAAAAATCGTCCCTCCTCCATGAGGGCAGAGCCCACTGGGAGCTAAACCTCCACCCCTCTGGACAGCACCCTGTAATGTTCTTTCTTTAGTCTCTGCCTTTTACACTCCATCCCCTTACACAAATTCATTTCCCGGTTCATAGCAATAGGAATTCAGCTAACACCATTCCACCAATTCAGGGGCTCTTAATCTAGAGGCTGAAGGAGCTTACAGGCTTCACACGTGGGACCTGCGATCTCCACACCAGACTTGGGCGTACAGCCAGTGCTATCACTGAAGAGAGTTGCGAGTAAAGAACTCTTCTTATTTTTTCACGTGTAAAATTATTAGTTTTATTTATATTTTGGTATTTGTGAGTAGATGGTATAAAAATTACAGTGAAATTAAATTTTTTTACCACTGAAAATGCTATAACACAACATAAACACTGATATAAAATAAAAAAAAAAAGAAAATGCATAAACACAACATCATCATCAGATAATTATCAAGGTGCTTGTGTGGTGATTCCGTGTTTATTACAGAGTCTTCTCAATTATTGTAGTTTTACAAATAGTTCAGAACCAGGAAAATGATGCTCTGCTTCATGTTCACAACACTGGAATGGTCTATCACTCAGCTAATTTAATTATATGCCATTTGGTTTTAATGAGCCATTATAAACCTATTTAACATGTGAGAGTAGATATTTCTGGGATACTTGATAAAATTAACTTCCTAAAATTGCAAATCTGAGGAAGAAAATCTCAACCATGATAAAGTCACAAAATTATCGGCACCTGGAATAACTGAAATAGCCCTCATTTCCTTATTCCTTTAACCAATATCTGTTTGCTACATGTTTTTTTTCAGGAATTCTTCTAGGGGCTGAATTACAGTGAGGAAAGACAGCCTAACTGCCTGCCTCAGTGGTTTATACATTGTAGTGAAAGAAGACCTATAAAATGTAATCTGATTAAGACAAGAAAGAAATTTTAGTCCAAGAGTTCTTTTTTTTTTTTTCAACGTTTATTTATTTTTGGGACAGAGAGAGACAGAGCATGAACGGGGGAGGGGCAGAGAGAGAGGGAGACACAGAATGGGAAACAGGCTCCAGGCTCTGAGCCATCAGCCCAGAGCCCGACGCGGGGCTCGAACTCACGGACCGCGAGATAGTGACCTGGCTGAAGTCGGACGCTTAACCGACTGCACCACCCAGGCGCCCCTAGTCCAAGAGTTCTTAATCTTGAGTGCACACTGCAATCGCCTAAGGGGTTTTAAAATTTACTGATGCTACTGTTCCTCCACTAGAGATTCTGAGATAATTCCTCTGTGTTTGAATTTTTAAAATCCCCCCATATGATTCTGATGTGCAACCAGCAATCAGAACCATTTGCCTAGAGAATAAAGTTAACCAGAGAATTAAAGTAAGGAAATGTGATGTAACTTTGAATTTCTGGGTTTCTAAGCCCATTGGACGTCTCTAACATTACCTTAAAATATTTTCAAGGCTTTCCAAAATTGAAAGTGCCTAAACTTTATTAGAACAGGCATGCAATTTAATGGAAATGCAAAGGATATCTGAAGAAAGATTAAAGAATCTAAAGATGGCTGGCAAAAGATAAGAAATTTCTGAAGGTCCTGAGAGTGAAATTGAGAATTGAAAATACCCATATGTCAAAGACAAACATATGAGCTGTAATTGATTGA
Organism: Leopardus geoffroyi; assembly: GCF_018350155.1. Lineage (NCBI taxonomy): Eukaryota > Metazoa > Chordata > Mammalia > Carnivora > Felidae > Leopardus > Leopardus geoffroyi. The sequence goes on from NC_059333.1 coordinate 102,559,084, forward strand.
AGGAAAGGATTGGAAATGAGTACTAGAATTATGGTGAAGGCTGAAATAAGATAGAAGAGATTAAAGCTCCATGGATAGATTGAAAAGACCTTGAGTGACCAAAATATTGGGATTAAATTTTTGTAGCTCATTTTATCATCTGTCTGTATCAATGCAGATACTTTATACATCTATATCTTGTATTTATGTTGTATTATATTGGTATATTCCTTGAGTAAGTTTACTTTTTGGCACTATTACTAGTGTTCTAGTTCTCTCTCTCTCTCTCTCTCTCTCTCTCTCAAATAACTCAAAACTCCATTATGCGACTCAATCCAATTGGATATTTTAGTATTAGTGTATGACAAAAAAAAATAAGTTTATCTTGGACAGAAGATTTTTATTAGAAATGTGACATAATAAACTAAGTTTCTAACCTTTTTATCTTATTAAATTTTAACATCCAAATGAGTGAGCTAAGTATCATTTCAAAAACATTGTCAACTGAAGAACTATATAGTGTCTAACTGCTATGAACACAGGTTGTACCGCAAGGTTTATAATTCAACGAACTGTGTTTTCTGAATTCTGCCATGTATAAGTTGTATGACATTTAGTATGCTATAATATTTCTGTGTGGGTCCTAGGTTAATAACAGTAGAAATTATATATTTTAGGGGTGCCTCAGTTGCTCAGATGGTCGAGTCTCTGACTTCAGCTCAGGTCATGATCTCATGGTTCATGGGTTTGAGCTCCACGTTGGGCTCTATGCTACAGCTCAGAGCCTGGAGCCTGCTTTCAGATTCTGTGTCCCTCTCTCTCTCTGTGCCCCTCCCCCGCCCATGCTCTGTCTCTCTCTCTGTCTCTCAAAAATAAAAATAAGTGTTAAAAAATAAAAATAAATAAATTATATATTTTAAAAGTTATTCGAGTAAATTCTACCAGCATTATGTCTTATAGTTTTTTGTGAAGGCATTTGATTTATGAAATTCCCACATATCCGATGGAGAACAACAAATATTAAGAATGCAACTTGAATTCTAAAATACATAATTAAAATTTATTATGCCATTAGTTTGTTGCAGTTCACTATATCTCAGTGGTACATATTCCCATAATTTTGAAGTGGGGAGATAATAACTGGTCAACATAAAAACAGATATTTAAAATTTCAGTGACTGATTTAACAAAAACCCCACAATTACTTTTACATTAATCCACTTGGTAAAATGGTCAGTATATTAAAACCAAGTGGACCTGGTAAACAGCCAACTAAATTACCCAGGGTATGGCCACCACAATATAATTACAATGAGTTTGCAGACTTAAGTCTCCAGGTTCATGGAAATAATTTTATTTATTTAATTAGTTAAAATGACATAGTAAAAAATGAAAATAAAAATTAAGTTTTTATGTTAATTCCAGTTAGTTAACATATGGTATAATATGAGGTACATGTGGGAGTACAACATAGTTATTCGACAGTTCCATACCTCATTCGATGCTCATCACAACAAGTGTACTTCTTAATCCCCATCATTTATTTCCCCCATCCCCCCTCCTGCCACCCCTCTGGTACCCATCAGTTTGTTTTTTATAATTAAGAGTCTGTTTTTTTGGTTTGTCTTTTTTTTCTTTGTTTTGTTTATTAAATTCCACATATGAGTGAAACAATATCGTAATTTCTCTGACTTATTTTGCTTGGCATTATACTCTCTAGCTACATACATTTCATTGCAAATGGCAAGATTTCATTTTTTATGGCTGAATAATACTCAATTGTGTATATATACTATTTTTTATCCAATCATAAATTGATGGGCAGTTGTGCTGCTTCCATAGCTTGGCTATTTTAAATAGTGCTGCTATAAACACTAGGGTACACGAATACCTTTGAATTAGTGTTTTTGTATTTTTGGGTAAATACCCGGTTGCCTTGACTGGATCATAGCATACATCTATTTTTAATTTTTTGAAGAAACTCCAAGATGTTTTCAACATTCTCAACAATGGTGCAGCAGTGTTCCCTTTTCTCCATATCCTCACCAACACCTGTTGTTTTTTGTGTTTTTTACTTTAGCCATTCTGACAAATATGCAGTGATATCTCATTGTGGTTTTGACTTGCATTTCCCTTATGAATGACGTTGAGGATCTTTTCATGTGTGCGCTGGCCATCTGGATGTCTTCATTGGAGAAATGTCTTTCATGTCTCCTACCCTTTTGTAAGTGGATTATTTGTGATTTTGGGTGTTCAGTTTTGTAAGTTCTTTATGTATTTTGGATACTAACCTTTTATCAGATATGCCATTTGCAAATATCTCTTCCTGTTCAGTACGTTGCCTTTAATTTTGTTGATTGTTTTCTTTGCTGTGTAGGAGCTTTTCATTTTGATGTAGTATCAATAGTTTATTTTCTCTTTTGTTTCCCTTGCCTCAGAAGTTCTATCTAGAAAAAAATTTATAGTCCATGTCAGAGAAATTACTGTTTGTGCTCTTTTCTAAGACTTATGGTTTCAGGTCTCATATTTAAGTACTTATTCTATTTTAAGTTTGGTGTATGATGTGATAAAGTGGTCCAGTTCCATTTCTTTGCATATAGCTGTCCAGTTTTCCCAACACTATTGTAGAAGAGACCCTTTTTATACATTGTGTATTCTTGCCTCCTTTTTCAAAGATTGACCATATAATTGTGGGTTTATTTCTGGGTTTTATATTTTTTTTCTGTTGATCTCTGTGTCTATTTTTGTGCCAGTACCATGCTATTTTGATCACTACAGCTTGTAATATAACTTGAATTCCAGAATTGTAATGCCTCCAGCTATGCTCTTCTTTTTCAAGATTGCTTTGGATATTTGGGTCTTTTCTGGTTCCATACAAATTCTAGGATTGTTTGTTCTAGTTCTGTGAGGAATGCTGTTGGTATTCTAATAGAGATTATGTTAAAGGTGTAGATTGCTTAGGGTAGTGTGGACATTCTTAAAGTATTTTTTCTTTCAATCCATTAGCATGCAATGTCTTTTCATTTCTTTGTGTCATCTTCACTTTATCAGTATGTTATAGTTTTCAGAATATAGGTCTCTTTTAACTCTTTGGTTTGGTTTATTCCTAGGTATCTCACTATTTTGGGTACAATTGTAAATGAGAGTATTTTAATTTCTCCTTCTGCTTCATTTTTGGTGTATAGAAACGCAACAGAATTCCGTACATTGATTTCATATCCTGTGACTTTACAGAATTCATTTATCATTTCTAGCAGTTTTTAGGTGGAGTCTTTCAGATTTTCTATTTGGAGCATCATGTCATTTGCAAATAGTGAACGTTTTACTTCTTCCTTAACAATTTGGATGCATTTTTAAATTTTTGTTGTTTGAGTACTGTGGCTGGGACTTCCAGAAATATGGTGAATGAATGTTGTGGTAGTGGACATCCTTTTATTGCGCCTGACCTTACGGGAAAAGCTCTGTTTTTCCCCATTAAGAATGATGATAGCTGTGGGGGTTTTTCATGTATGACCTTTATTATATTGAAGTATAATTCTTTCTAAACCTACTTCAGGGAGGGTTTTTATCATGAATGGATGTTGTACTTTGTCAAATGTTTTTTCTTCATTTATTGGAATGATCATATATATGGTTCTTATCATTTCTTTTATTGATGTATCATGATGATTGATTTGCAAATATTGAGCCACTCTTGCAACCCAGGAATAAATCCTAGATTAAATAAAACCTAGAATACAACCTAGATTATGGTGAATGACTTTTTTAAGGTAATGGATTTTGTTTGCTAGTATTCTATTCAGGATTTTTTCATCCATGTTCATTAAGGATACTGTTTTGTAGTTGTCTCTCTCTCTCTCTCTCTCTCTCTCTCTCTCTCTCTTTAAGTGGTGTCTTTATCTGGTTTTGGTGTCAGGGTAATGCTGGCCTCATAGAATTAATTTGGAAGTTTTTTCTAAGTTTTGAATAGTTTAAGAAAAATAGGTATTAGCTCTTCTTTTCTAATTTTTGAATAGTTTAAGAAAAATAGGTATTAACTCTTCTTTAAATGTTTTTTCAATTTTTAAATCTTTATTTATTTTTGAGAGAGTGAGAGAGAGACAGAGTGAGAGCAGGGGAGGAACAGAGAGAGAGGGAGACACAGAATCCGAAGCAGACTCCAGGCTCTGAGCTGTCAGCACAGAGCCTGACACGGGGCTTGAACCCAAGAACCATGATCATGACCTGAGCCGAAGTTGGACACTTAACCGACTGAGCCACCAGGCACCCCTCTTTAAATGATTTTAGAATTAACCTGTGAAGCCATCTAACCCTTGACTTTTGTTCTTGGGAGGTTTTTGATTACCGAATTAATTTCTTTGCTGGTTTTTGGTCTGTTCAATGTTTTATTGATTTCTGTTTCATTTTTGGTAGTTTATTCTTGTAGGAATTTATCCTTCTAGGTTGTCCAATTTGTTGGGATATGGTTTTTTATAATCTCTTATAATTATTTATATTTCTGTGATGTTATTTCTGTCATTTATGATTTTGTTTGAGTCCTTTCTGTTTTTTCTTGATAAGTCTGGTGAGATAATTATCAATTTTATTCTTTTTTTTTTTTTTCTTCAGAGAATCAGATCCTGGTTTCACTGATGTGTTCTATTGGGTTTTTGTTGTTGTTTGTTTATTTTTTTTAGTTTCTGTGTCCTTTATTTCTGCTCTAATCTTTATTATTTCCTTCATTCTACTGGTTTTAGGTTGTGTTTGTTCTTTTTCTAGCACCTTTAGGTATAAAGTTGCGTTGTTAAGTTGCGTTGTTTGAGATGAGATTTTTCTTGCTTTTTGAGGTAATTATGTAGTACTATGAACTTCCCTCTTAAAATCACTTTTGCTGAATCCTATTGTTTTCATTTTATTTTTTTTTCATGTACTTTTTCGTTTCTTTATTTCATGATTGACCCATTCATTGTTTAGAAGTATGTTATTTATTTATTTATTTTTTCAACGTTTATTTATTTTTGGGACAGAGAGAGACAGAGCATGAACGGGGGAGGGGCAGAGAGAGAGGGAGACACAGAATCGGAAACAGGCTCCAGGCTCTGAGCCATCAGCCCAGAGCCTGACGCAGGGCTCGAACTCATGGACCGCGAGATCGTGACCTGGCTGAAGTCGGACGCTTAACCGACTGCGCCACCCAGGCGCCCCAAGAAGTATGTTATTTAACCTCCATGTATTTGTGTTCTTTCCAGGTACTTTCTTGTGGCTGACTTCTAGTTTGATAGCATTGGGGTCAGAAAAGATGCATGGTATGACATTGATCTTCTTGAATTTGTCGAGGCTTGTTTTATGGGCTAATATTGATCTATTCTGGAGAATGTTCTGTGTGCACTTGAAAAGAATGTGTATTCTGATGTTTTAGGATGGACTATTCTGAGCATATCTGTGAAATCCTTCTGGTCCAGTATGCCATTCAAAGCCATTGTTTCTTTGTTGATTTTTCTATTCAGATGACTTGTCCACTGATGTCAGTGAGATATTAAAGCCCCCAGTATTGTTGTATTATTCCTGATTAATTCCTTTGTTTGTTATTAATTTTGTTTTTTAATGTTTGTTATTTATTATTGTTTCAGACTTTGCTTTTGAAGTCTATTTATTCCAATATAAATATTGCTACTTAAGCTTTCTTTTAACACCTACTTGTATGATACATGTTTCTCAGTCTCTTCATTTTCAATCTCTAGGTGCCTTTAGGTCTAAAATCATTCCCTTATAGGCAGCATACAGAAGGGTCTTGTTTTTTTTTTTTTTTTTTTAATTCATTTTGTCACCCTATTTCTTTAGATTGAAGTGTTAAGTCCATTTGAATTGAAAGTTATTGATAGAAGGGCGCCGGAGTGGCTCAGTCGGTTACATGTCCAACTTGAGCTGAGGTCGTGATCTCATGGTTCATGGTTTGAGCCTCACGTCAGGCTCTGTGCTGACAGCTTGGAACCTGGAGCCTGTTTCAGATTCTGGATCTCCCTCTATGCCCCTCTCCCACTCACACTCTGTCTCTTTCTCTCTCAAAAGTAAAATAAAACACTAAAAATATTTCAAAGTAATTGATAGATGGTATGCTTTTATTGTCATTTAATTGTTTTGTGGTTGTTTCTGAAGATTTTCTCCAATCCTTTCTTGTCTTTATCTCTTTCATGATTTGCTTATTTTCCTTAGTGATCATTTGGATTTGTCTCTTTATTATTTGCATATTTATTAGTGGTTTTTGATATATAGTTACCAGTAGGTTTGTGTATAACCTCTTCTGCATATAGGAATGTATAATAAGTTGATGGTCATTTAAGTTTGAACCCATTCTTTACTCCTCTCCCCACCATGTTTTAGGTGTATGTTTTGATATGTTACACCCCTTTATTTTGTGAATTCTTTGACTGGTTTCTTTTTCAGGAATATTAATTTTTACTGTTTGTGTTTCCTACCTCTACACTGTCACTTTGGCCTCTTCCTTCCACTCAAAGAATGCCTTTTCATATTTCTTGCAGGGATGGTTTAGTGATCATGAACTCCCTTAGTTTTTGTTTGTCTGGTGAAACTCTATATTTCTTTCTATTCTGTTTTAAAAAATTCATTAATGTATAGATTTTTAATGTAAATTCCACGCCCAATATGGGACTTGAACTGTCGACCTGAAGATTGAGTCATATGCTTAACTGACTGAGCTATCCAGGTGCCCCTTATATTCTGAATGATAGCCTTGCTGGATATATTATTCTTGGCTGCAGATTTTTCCCATTTAGCACTTTGGATCCTCCCTTCTGTCTTGGAAAGTTTCTGCTGAAAAATTTTCTGCTAGCCTTATGGGTTTCCCCTTGTATTTCCTGTCTTCTTTTGTCTTGCTACCTAAATTTTTTTAAAATCATTTTGCCAATTTTGGGGTGCCTGGGTGGCTCAGTTGGTTAGGCAACCGACTTCAGCTCAGGTCATAATCTCACAGTTTGTGGGTTCGAGCCCTATGTCAGGCTCTGTGCTGACAGCTCAGAGCCTGGAGCCTGCTTCAGATTATGTGTCTCCCCCTCTCTCTACCCCTCCCCTGCTCACACTCTGTGTCTCTCTGTCTCTCAATAATAAATAAACGTTCAAGGATGAAAAAAAATCATTTTGCCAATTTAATTACAACATGTCTTGGTGTGTATCTGCTTTTGTTGATTTTGATGGGAAATCTCTGTGCCTCTTGGATCTGGTTATCTGTTTCTTTCCCCAGAATAGGGAAGTTTTCAGCTATTATTTCTTCAAAAAAATTTCTGAACCCTTTTCTCTCTCTCCTTCTGCGACTTCTATAATATGATTGCTATTACAGTTGAAGGAGTCACTGAGTTCCCTACGTCTATTCTTGTTAAGCCTAATTCTTTTTTCTATTTTGTTCAGCTTGATTAATTTCCATTACTCTGTCTTCTAGTTCACTAATTCATTCTTCTGCCTCTTCCAGCCTTCTGTTCATTACATCAGATGTGTTTCTCATTTCATTTATTGAGCCATTTATATGCTGTGTTATTCCTTATCTCTTTGTTAAGGGTCTCATTCAGGTCTTCCACTCTTTTCTCAAGTCCAGTGAGTATCCTTATGATAATTATTTTAAATTCTCTACTAGGCAGGTTAATTATATCTGTTTCTCTTAGATCTCTGGTTGTGGCCTTGTTCTGTTCTTTCATTGTAGATAAATTTCTCTGTCCTCTCATTTTGTCTAAGTTTCTATACCTGTCTATGTTAGAAAAACCCACCATGTCTCCTGTTCTTGAGGGTAATGTTTTATGAAGAAGAGGTGCTATGATGCCCTGTTCCCTAGGGCCTGAAACTTCTGGAAGTTTCTCCAGTGTGTTCTACCTGTGTTTTGCTGTTGGATTCTGGCAAATTTATCCTTCAGACCAGTCATCTGCAGAGGCCATCTTTGCCTGTTGTGGGCAGTGTTTGCTCCCTGGCCTGAATGTGGTGAGTTTTAACTGGGTGTGCTCTGGTCTGCTTTTGAAGTGAGACCTGTGGCCACTGCTGCCTGAACCATGGTGCCATAAAACTTGCATGTTGTGAAATGTGGTATGAGCAGGGTTTTGGGCTGGTCTTCTGGGGTAGGGGTCTTGCTGCTCTGGGACTGAGGCAAGTGTGACTGAGAGGTGTGATTCCACTGGAGTGTGGGAGTGGGGCTTGGTGTAAGCAAATTAAGTAGTGAGTTTCAGCACTACAATTGTTTCCACAGGTGGCCCTGTGCTTATGATGAGGAGGGGGTGGTACAGAAATGGTACTGGGCATTCCTTTGTTCTCAGAAGGGTCTCTCCATGAATATCTTTGGGATATGTTCCAAGATGAGTGAATAATTTTCCACTGTGTGCCTCAGGTGCACTTCAGATTGCTGTTTCCATGCCATATATGAATGGGTTGTTTGCCTGCTTTCTTTCCAAGAGTAGCACAGTGTTCTCTAGGCTTGATTGCAACTAAGCCCATTGACCTTTAAAACTCCAAGTTTTAACCCCTAATTATTGTAAGAATGCATGAAATTTGGCTCCTCTCATTTTCCATGTCAATTGCTATCAGGATTCATTTTCTCTTGTGGGTTCCCGTGTATTAGTCTTTCACCCCTTTTCATGACCATGGCTCCCTCCCCACTGCAGTGACTATGATCCACTTCTCCCAAGCCTTATCTCTGCATGTCCTACCTTCTTTGATGTGGCCTCTTCTCTACTTTAGTTGTAGAGTTTGTTCTGCCAGTCTTCAGGTCAATTTCTGGGGTATTTGAATGATCTGATAGTTATCTAGTTGTATTTGTGGGATAAGGCAAGCCTGGGGTCTTCATACTCCTCCCCCATTTTCCAACCTCAACATATAACTTTTGACCATTGGTATGGTTTCCTTTATTCTATAGTTTATAAGAAAAATAGTTGTTGATTGTAAACAAACTCAAACTCCAACTCCTATTTATGAGGATAGAACTTACTCATTTGTCCCAAAGTCTTCTTTAAAAATAATTATATATTGGGGCACTGAGTGGCTCAGTTGAGGGAACATCCAACTCTTGATTTTGGCTCAGGTCATGATCTCATGGTGTGAGATGGAGCCCCATGCTGGGCTCCGCAATGAACATGGAGCCTGCTTGGGATTCTCTCTCCCACTCTCTCAGTCCCTCCCCTGCTTGTGCTTTCTCTCTCAAAATAAATAATCATCAAAAAATAATAATTACTTATTAATTAAATAAAGTAAATAAAATGTCGCTATGTCACATAGTCTTCATTTTAACTTTCAGGTGGTGCTAAAGAAAATTTCAGTCCGAACATTATTCAGATCCTCACTGTGCATCAGTTGCTTATTGCTTTCCATGTCTCATAATAATATTAATTGAAAAAAATATTAAAAACATATGTTTTTAAAAACATATTACAGAATCAGAGTTTGTTTTTTTTTTTTTTTTTTTTTAATGTAGAAATACTCCTTAACTTTGTTCCCAGGACAGCTTGCTTTCTTCCACTCTTGGTTCTTGCCATCAGTAGCAGGGCATCTTTGCCATACTCTCTTGTTCAGTTGCCAATTCCTTGTCATAAGGTCTGTAAATGCAGGGCCAGAATTATATCCCAAGTCCATGGACCCTGAATCTATCATTACTCCAACGTACCAAATGACTTACTTGCATTTTCATAAGAATGAAAATAACAAACTAATCCCCACTTAAAAAAAAGAAAAAAAATCTTTCATATAGAAATGGGAGTTCACTAAGTACATCCTTGATTCAAAATAACGGCCAGCACTTATTTCTTTGCCATTGGAGTTCTTTATTAATTGTACCAGGCTTTAAAAATTGAGATTTTAATTCTTAAAGAACTTCTATAGTAGTAACTTTGGAAAAAGGTATTTGGGGCAAATATGAACTTGTGTTATAATAGAACAAACTTGTTCTGACTTAGCATTTTGGTTTACTGTCCCAGGTAAAGTTAAGTTGAAACTCTCGATTTAGTACTATTTAAAAACTGCAGTGCAAGTTACAGATTATTTCAGAGCTGCTTTTTAAAAATATTATTGAGGGGCGCCTGGGTGGCGCAGTCGGTTAAGCGTCCGACTTCAGCCAGGTCACGATCTCGCGGTCCGTGAGTTCGAGCCCCGCGTCGGGCTCTGGGCTGATGGCTCAGAGCCTGGAGCCTGTTTCCGATTCTGTGTCTCCCTCTCTCTCTGCCCCTCCCCCGTTCATGCTCTGTCTCTCTCTGTCTCAAAAATAAATAAACGTTAAAAAAAAATTATAAAAAAAAAATATTATTGAATCCAATGGGAAATTTCTTCAAGGCCCAAATATATAAAAATTAGTTAACAATCACAATGTGATAATGGCTTTTCTCTCTAGGAACAGATATAGGAAAGTATAGCTCATTTCAAGACTTTGGAGTTTCTATCCTCCCAGCAGGACAATTTTTTGCAAAGTTTATAAATAGGCTAAGCCTTTCTCAATATTTGTCATTGGTTAATAAATTATGCTGGTTAATATCATATCTAATAAAATATTTATTATAAACATCAGGAGGCATGGTTTCAGCTATGACTTTAGTTAAAAAAAAATCTATGGGTCAGTAGCTTGATATATTCTCTTTAATCAAAAAGAATAATGAATTGAGTCACACACAGTAGGACACGGGTTGAAAACCTGCAGTGAAACTATCTTAATTTGTTCTACTCCCATGCTATTAACTTAATTACCATACAATTTAAAGTTAATAATAAATACAGTTTAAATGAGATCAGACTAAAGTGTGAGCAATTATGCCCAAAACTTTAATATAAGACACAATGAGTTTTATCAATTAATTTCAATTCTATTTGACTTCCCCTGAAACCCTCAAGTTGAAATAGATTAAATCTCAAATTAAAGAGAATAGAATTTTTGATAGAGTCACAATAAGATGATAATGTAAATCAGCCCCTGTCTTGTTGCCACATTATAGTCTTTTGGAATAGAAATTCCTAGCACAGTTTGAATTGCAGGTCATACAATATTACAGCAATGTATTAGCAGAGTAGTGGTAAGATTTGTTCCCTGGATGATAAAGTTTTAGGCCCTTATTTACACATCAGAATACCCAGATTTACCTTCTTCTTTTTTTTTTTTTTAATTTGAATTCCAGTTAGTTAACACAGTGTAATATTAGTTTCAGGTGTACAATTTAGTGATTCAGCAATTAATTATATACAACACCCAGTGCTCATCATAACAAGTGCCTTCCTTAATCTCCATCACCTGTTTAACCGCTACCCACCCCCCAACTTCTTGTGGTAACCATTAGTTTGTTCTCTAGCTAAGATTCTGTTTCTTGTTTTGCCTCTTTCCCCACCCTGTGATTTCTTTGTTTCTTAAATTCTACATATGAGTGAAATCATATAGTATTTGTCTTCCTCTGACTGACTTCTTTTACTTAGCATGATACTCTCTAGCTCCTTCTATGTCATTGCAAATGGCAAGATTTCATCATTTTTTATGGCTGAGTAATATATTACTCCTTTATATATCATTTGGACCCTTTCCGTAATTTGGCTATTATAGATAATCCCAGCTTTGTCTTTTGTATATCTCACTTTTTTAAAATAATTAACCATCATAAATGTTTGTTTATTTTGAGGGAGAGGAGAAAATGCAAGCAGGGGAGAAACAGAGAGTGGGAGAGAGAGAATCCCAAACAGGCTCCCTTCTGTCATTGCAGAGCCCCATGCAGGGTTCCAGCTCACAAACTGTGAGATCATGACCTGAACCAAAATCAAGAGTTGGATGCTTAACTGACTGAGCCATCCAAGTGCCCCTGTATATCTCACTTTAACTGAAAACTTTGTTTCATTCCACAGAATAACTGTACTTAAGAATATGTATGAACATGCCCAGCATTTTTAATATGAGAACAACTGTTAGAAGTAAAATTACAAGATGTGTTGTTTTTTTTTAATGGACATCAGAAAATAAATATAATGAGTTCATTTGTGTTTCCTTCTTACAGAGTAAGACCATTTCATTTAATTATCTCAATCTGAAAATATGCCGAACTCTTAAGAATCACATGAAAAAAGCATCCTGACACATTTTTAAGGGAAACAATTGGAGTTAATGTAACAATTTGAAAATGTACATATAACTTATTGAGACCCAGATACGGGAATTTAAAACCTTTGGGGAAAGTACCTTGAAATGAAGTTTCCCCGTCATAATTACTAGCTGCTTAATTTTCAGAAATATTAAGATGACTGCCTTCCGGACATTTACATAACAAACATTTTGATTTAGTAGTTTGATATACAACATTTATTTTTAAGTCATTATCCCAACATCTACTACTAGCAAACAAATCCATGAAGAGTATAGTAAACTCTGAAAGAGCAACTAGTATATGTGGCACATAAAAACAAACCAAATAAAAAAAGAGAATGTCAAACAACAAAGTATATTTGAAAAACAAAGGATTAGCTATTTAGTAATCAATTTCCTTTCAATGATAATAGTTTTGAAAATTTTAGACGTTGAAAATCAGCAACTGTAAATGAACCAGTCTTGTATACAGTTAGTTAATGGAACACAAGTGTTTCTTTCTCTCTGAACTATAAAAAAAAAAAAAAGGATTGCTCTTCCATGGCAACTCTGTTAGTTTTCTAGTATCATGTAAATTACCACAGATTTAGAGGTTAAAAAGCAACACTCGTTTATTGTATCACATTTTCAGTAGGTTAAAAAGTCCAGGAATAGCATTGCTCAGGGTCTTAGGGAGCTGACATCAGGCGTCACTAGGTTGTGTTGTCATCTGGAGCTTGGGGCCCTTTTTCAAGCATATTCAGGTTTTAGACAGAAGTCAGCTGTCATCTCTGTTTTCTTGCTGGTTATAGAGCAGAAGTCCCTCTCATTTCCAAGTGGCCACTCTCTGGTCCTGGTCCTGTTAAAACTTGACAGTTTACTCCTACAAGGCCAGCAGGAGAATCTCTCTCACACTTTTAATGTCTTCCTTCAGAAAGATGGTTCCTTTTAAGAGTTCACCTAATTAGGTCCTATCTACCCACAATAACTTTCCTTTTGATAACCTCAAAGTCAACTAATTTAGGACCTTAACTGCATTGCAAAATTGTTTTCATTTTTGTCCCCTAACATACTTTAATCATGGGAGTGAAATCCGTCCTATTCCTTCCCCTACCCACATAGAAGGAGAAGGGATTATATATCAGGATTTATACTTCAGGAGGAAAGGGTCTGGGGGACCATCTCAGAATTCTCCCTACCACAGAAATCTATGGTATTCATAATGTAAAATTTTGCAAATTCATGAAACACTAGAGCTTGAACTATCCTCAGTCATTCATTCTTATGGTTAGAAAAAAATGTTTTTGAAAGATGGAGTGACTGCCTCATTTTCTGTTTTGCATGACAGGTGTTTAAAGATTTCTTTTTAAGAGCAAAATTTAAAAACTGATGGATTTTTATCCGTTTCTAGGTGTGTAGAAATAGTAGTAACAAGTTTGCCCAGGATAACAAAGTTAATAGTAGAACTAGGATTGCCCCCGTATCTGACACCATCAGTGCTCGGTGTTTCATTGTTTTTCTTGCTATGTGAACAGATAACTTTATAACATATTTTCCACATCTATTGAGGTCGTCATTTTCCCTTTATTTTGTTAATGCAGCTGGTTTTATTGATTTTCAACTTTTGCTCACCTTGCATTTATTCTTTGTGGCATCTTTGAAGATTTTCTTTGTATTTTTGGTTTTCAACTATTTGTTCAGAGTTTTCTTCATGGATTTCTTTTTATTCATCCCCCTTGATGTCTGCCAAGTTCCCAGAATCTATTGATTGATTCCTTTCATCAGTTATGGAAAATTCCAAGCTGTTATCTTTTAAAAAGATGACTTATATTCTCACTCTTCTCTTTTCCTGAATCCTATTAAAGGTATTTTAAATTTTCACAGTGTATTTTCTACATCTCTTACCTTTGTCTTCTGTTTCCTAGTTACTTGCTTGTGCATTTAAGGTTTTCCCTTAACCTACTTCATGTTCACTAATTTCTTTCAGCATATCACAACTGCTAATAAGTGTTTCCAGTGAGTGCATGGCTATGTTAGATTTACATAAAATACATCTTCATTGTACAGATTGATGATGTTTGCAATATTTATACATTAAGGTAAAATTCACACACAAAATATCTTCATCATCCCAGAAAATGTTCACATGCTCTTTCTAGTCAATCCTCACTTCCGTAGTCAGATTTCTAGCCTCATGCATTAGTTTTGCTTCTTTTTGAATATTATATCAAGTGAATAAAACAGTAAACACTTTTTTCCCTTTTTATTTTCCTCAAAAGAGTTTTTGTGCTTCATCGTTGCTGTTGCATCAACATTAGTTCCTTCTTTATTATTATTATTATTATTATTATTGCTAAATAGTATACCTTTGTATGACTATGCCTCAACTTATCCAGTCTCTTGGTTTATAGGCATTTGGTTTATAGGCATTTTCCTTCTTTGTTTCTAATATTTAAGCCTGTTTTTCTTTTGCTTGCCTTCTTGCACCCAAATGCTTATATGCTTATATGCCTATAAACCTATAATGTCATTATAAAAGGTTGCCTATGAATATGTTCAAGTCATGTTGTGTATATACAGGTCTTCATTTCTCTTGTATAAAATATCTATTGTCAGATTACTAGGTTATAGAGTAAGTACATGGTTAATTTTAGAAGAAACCATTTTTCCCAAGTGATTTTAACATTTTACATTTCCTCCAATAATATGTGAAAATTCTAGTTTCTACACATCCTTCCCAACATTTGGGATTACCATTTTTTGTCATTCTAGTTGGTGTGAAGTAATATATCCTCATGATGGTATCAATTTGCACTTCACAGATCAGGAAATGTGTTGAGCATTTTCTCATGTTTGGGCACTCATATCTTTTTCTGTGTATGGTTTATTCAAATAATTTGTCTATTTTGTCAATTAGGCTTTATTTTCTTACTATAAAATTATAAAAGTTCTTTACATATTCTAGGTATAAGTTCTTTATCATACATAAGCATTAAAACTACTTTTTGTCCTCTTGTAATGTAACTTGCCTTTTAGTTTCTGAAACAGGGTCTCTTGATTAGCAATAATATATCATTTTGATTAAGTCTAGTTTGTTTTTATGGTAATTGATTATAGGTGCTGTATAAGCATTTTTTTTTCTTTCCGGAGATTTCAAAAATACTGTAAAGTTTCATCCAGAAGTTTTATATTTAATTTAGGATTTTACATATAGAACTATAATGTACCTCAAATTAATGATTGGGTTTTTTTTTTCCTGCTTACGTTGATTCCTGTAATTCTTGATAATGATATTTATCTGTGTCTACTTTACTTTCACCCATGTTTTGTAGAGATCTAAAATCACATTTCATTTCTTAGAATTTTGATGGTTTTTATCCTATTTAAAAAGGTAGTTATCTTATTTTCCAATTGTTTGCAGCTACTTATAAAAATGTGGATGATTGTTGAAGTTGACCTTCCATGAACAAAATTGTTAACTTCATTTATAGTTTGCATGGTTTTCTTTTTTTCATATTCCCATTGATTTGTTGTTGCTAGGCCTAGGGGAGATGTTTTCAACATAAGTATAATATTAATTGTATGATTTCTAAAGTCATAAAATTATGTAACAAGCAAACGTAATATATTCATTGACTCAGCAAATCTGTCAACATTTAATACACAGTAGATTCAGAGACAGAAAAGGCTTCATCCTCAGAGTTTATAGATAACATAAGAGCAGAGATGGGAGCACAGATAATAACAAGTAATTAGACAACTATGTTAGAAGGAATTACTAGTGTAAAGAGTAATTGAGTAGTTTTTTTCCAATTACATTACAGCTTGGTTTTATTAAGAGTCTTATTTCCTTTATACTGAAGTATGGTCCTTGGCGTATGTGCAATATGAATTAGTCTTCTCTATCTCTGTATCCGACTTGTATGTTTAATGAATGAATGAGTTATAGAGTGATTGTATGAATGACTGAATAATTTCTTTTGCTTAAGAAACAATTTTATGACTTAAGAAATATTTATTTTCAAGAAATAGTTAAAGGTTTCCAAAGGAATGGAAATTGTTTTATCTGAAAAAGCATTACTAGTCACTCATCCTTTACAGAATACTTAGTTTGTACCATCAATCACATTTCATTAGTTTTGCACATGTGTACTTACCAGAGTCTGGGTTCTTTGAGGTTTGAAACCAGACAATGCTAGTAAAATAGTGGATGTTCCATAAATGCATGTTTCGTGAAAGAGTGGATTAAAAACTAGACATTGTTGATCCACTGAGCAAAATGTTCAAGAAATTCTACATTGTATTATACTTAGATACCAGCAATTTAGTATTTGTCAGGTTTGCTCTATTATGTCAAGATTTCATTTCATGGTAAAAATGGAACTTTATAGTGTGCATGTCAGAGAACATTATTTTCTATTTGATAAGGACACTGCTTGAATTTAGAGACAATAACTTTTTTTTCTATTAATGCCATCATTCCATCAAGAGCCTAAGGCACTGACATATATTACAAAACAATAGGTCACAGAGAAAAGCACTTTAAAATTTTCCGTATAAATTCATAAGTTAAATTGATTTATACCCATAAGTGACAACTTGTTGCAGAATTTAGATGGATGTGTTCACAAGGCAATAGTTAAATACTGAAAGCTGTGCCTATGTGCCTAACATCCATGCAATGGCATACTGTTCATGAAGATGTTATGAAGGAGAGCATGGCTGTATAACCAAGCATTCAAATATCCAAATATTAAGGTTCTACTAAAAATAAAACTCTGGATTGAAAAAAAACTCATGAATTTGTTGAGGGCACTAAGAATGACATCACAGTATCATACATTCATCAACGGTTTCTGTACATTTAAAAATAAATAGAAATCAAATTCAATATATAAATAATATAGTTTGAGTTTCTTTAAAACAAGCTGTGTCACTAATTTTTTGAAATCTTTTGTGTCTTCTTTAATCCAATATTTTCTCATGTATCCAGAATAAGTTTTTAGATTAAATTTCCATATTAATGTTAATTCATATTTTCTCTTATATTGAAAATGATCCATCATGAATGAAAATTTAGAGAGTCAGGATTTAGTCACACCTAACTGTAACTTCAATCTGAAATGTAGTCAGTCCTCAATTTTAATTTTGCCCACTGGAGTTAATGATTTGAATATTGCCCCTTATTTCCAGGTCTGTGCTCTCTTTGGAATATTATTGCTGAACAGAATGTTTCAAATATTATACTTTTTTTTAAAATAAAAGCTTTTATAAAAGCCATATTTACAATCACAAACCCAATGATACAAGAATATTAAGAGACAATAAAAAGACATTGATAACTGAAATAGAATCAGTCATCTTTTACTAAAAGTTAAAGGTCAGGAAAAACTGTACTGGTGATTCATTTAAGTATAAATGGTAATAGTTTCAGCTTCATGGTAAAAGATTAGGACTGAAATATGGTCATTACTGATAGTTATTCAGGACTGTTAGAAAGAGAACTACATAATGTTTTAGGCAACCAAGGTTAAATCATATGAAATTAATAATATTTTATTTTTAAAACTGAATAAGAAAGCAATTTCATATGTCTCAAAACTAAAATTATTTGGCACTCTGACAGTTTTTTTTTTTTGCTTTGGTAACTGATTTATGATAAGCTATATCAAACTCTAAATATTAATGAGATCACATTAATATTTATCACTGCATTAGATATTTCCCATGAACAAAACTGCTCAGTCACCAATCTCTGAGGTTCTTCTCAAATGGAGAGGTTCTATGCCAAATGTTGGGGAGAAAGTGGATTTTTATATATTCCTCATGCGAGTAGAAATTTAAGACTCTTAGTAACAACAACAACAAAAAAAGACATTTGGCATTTTCACATAAAGTTAAGCATTTACATGTCCTAAAACCCAGCAATTCCACTCACTCCCAGATATATGCTCAAGGAAAACTCTTGCCCAGGTATTAAAGATAACATGGTTTAAAAAAAGGTTAATAGCAAAATATTTGAATGACCTCAAATGCACATTGACAGGAGAATGGTTTACTAAATTGTGATATATTTGCAATGAAATATTCTAAGGGAGTAAAAATATATATGGCAACATGCAACAGTATTGATGAAATGGCAATATACACTTGAATGAATAGACCTCCCTAATATTACATAGAATGATATTCCTTAACAAAGTTCAAATTTTTAGTAAAAGTTAAAGTAAGTAAAGTGATAAAATCGAACATAAAAAAGCAGGGGAACATTGAACACAAGATTCAGGATGATGGATGTAAGATGTTTTCAGTTGTCCAGGTTTTGTCTTCATTTGTCTCATGGATGTTGTATTATTATATATTATTGAATACATAAATGAGGGCTTCCTGTGAACAGATTATGAGAGTGTGTCATAAAACAAACATTGCAATCAATCCACTTCAGTAAATATGTGGTCCAAAATAAAATAAATGCGTAATAAAGTAAAACCTCTGGGAGTCAAATACTATTTGCCATTGACAAATGAGAAATCCAAGACACAGCCAAGTTTATTAAGGTATTATTGTACCTGTTACACATTCCTCCTTAGAAAAAGAGTGCATGATGGCATATTTGACAGATGACATGAAATCCTGCCCCCTACAGCATATCTAATCTGTCATCGAGGCAGGAAAAAAAAATGTGTATCATTAGAGAATTTCTGAATTCAGGCTTTGTTTTCAGAATGTTTCCTGACCTTGATGAGCCAGTTGTATGTAGAGGACGTGTGAGCGCACCATCACAGCTCCAGCCATATTGGCCTTGCTCTGCTCTGCCTTCTACCTTGCATGCTCTTCTCAAAGGTTCTCCTAGATTTTCCTTGATGAATTCTGGTGTGTACCACATCCACCTTAAGAAGGTCTAACTGATCTTGCTAAACAAGGTAGCAAATCACCCCACTCCTAACTTGTTAGTATTCATCCCGTGGCTCTATTTTCTGTTTTGCAACTCCCTGTTTTCTTTTAACAAAGTTTTATTTTTTTAAAAAAAAGTTTATGCATTTTAGAGAGAGAGAGAAAAAGAGAGAGAGGGACAACAGGGGAGGAGCAGAGAGAGAGAGAGAGAGAGAGAGAGAGTGAGAGAGAGAATTCCAAGCAGGCTCCATGGTCTCAGCACAGAGCCACACAGGGAGGTGGTGGGTGGGGGGCTTGATCCCACAAAGGTGAGATCATGACCTGAGTCGAAATCAAGTGTCTGATACATAACTGACTGAACCACCCAGGCACCCCTTAATAAATTTCTTCAATAGCATGCTTTATCACCTATTTATGTAATTGTTCAATTGTATATATTTTTTTCTTCTTTAACCTTATTACTCCTTAATATATAAATAACTTTATATTATTTATCTTTGGAGGTAGTACCATTTTACTTAGGTTGGCTATACTTTGAAATTGGAACAGAAGTCATTTTTTTAAGTTACTTTTTAAAGTTTTTTTTTTAATTCATTTTGAGAGGGGGGCGGGGAGAGAAAGAGAGCATGTGTGAGAGCATGTGAGTGAGCATATGAGCCAGGGAGGGGAAGAGAGGGAGAGACAGAATTCTAAGCAGGCTCCTCACTGTCAGTGCAGAGCTCACGCAGGACTCCATTTCAAGAACTATGAGATCATGACCTGAGATGAGATCGAGAGTTGAATGCTTAACCAACTGAGCCACCCAGGTGCCCCTTGAATTACTTTTTAAGTCATTCCTTTTATTTACATACAGTCATGGGAACACAAATTGGGACTCTACATCTTTAGTTCTCTGATGACAAGTTTATATACTAAGGAATTCCAACCAGGGAAACTTTATACTTAAATATTTAGCAGTGAAGACTTCATCATTGTTTTCCTCAACAAGTGCATCTGCATAGTAATTTCCAGATTTTGAGAACGTTGCCTTGCCCACACACCATATCATAAAATTGCTATTTTCAGAAGCATCAAGAGACATAGATGACCCTACAAATAGATTTTATGTTGTTTATATCAGTTTGGGGCAAATATGAACTAGAAATGTAACCATTTATCCTGGAAACTAAGATACTTCAAAGATTGTTCTTCTGTTTTACCTTTTTCTCAAAACCTTTCTCACCAAATTCAGTGCACTGCAGGAACTCATTCAAATATTTTATGCTGACTTGAATTTAGCTTTGTGTGTTGCTTCATTAGGAGCAATAATGAGGCTTGAATAATGACACTTGCTAATGGAATAAAAATACTATGGAACAACAACAGCAGGTTCCTCCATCCCTCACTCCTGATGGGGCAACAAATGTGACTTTAAAGTTTTAACACACAGGAGGATATCATACATGTATTGGGTCAGGTTTCTGCTGTGCTGTTTCTATTATTGCTAATCACAGCTTGCTGTTCAAACTACATTTATCTGGTCAGCATTTTCTCATAATATAAATTGACTAAAATATAACAGCTGAAGAGTGTACAGTCTAGACTATAGGACACAAAATATACAATTCATAGCAATGCTAAAAAGGACTCTGACTTGTGTATCTGAGTTCTAGTTCCTCTTGAATACTTGTTTAGAGAACTAAGGAGACTTTGCTCACATTAATCTGTCAATTATAGCTTATATTTGTACAATCGGTTACCTGTTTAGTCTCTTTTGCAAGAAACCTTGATTAGACTTCATTCTAGACAAAAAATCATATCAAGGAGCAGAATTTTGAGTTGGAAATAAATTGGTTTTTCTTTATTTTTTTTTACATTTCTTTTTTTTAATAGTAATTTTTAAATTTAAATTCCAGTTAACATAGTGTTAAATTAGTTTCAGGTGTACAATATAGTGATACAATAATTCCATAAATCACACAGTGCTCATCATTATAAGTGCACTCCTCAATCTCCATCATCTATTTCACCCATCTCCCAACACCCTCCCCTCTGGTAAACAGTTTGTTCTCTATAATTAAGAGTCTGTTTCTTGTCTCTTGTTTTTCCTTTGCTCATTTGTTTTGTTTCTTAAATTCTAAATGAGTAAAAATCATGATATTTGACTTTCTCTGACTGATTTCGCTTTGCATTATACTCTCTAGATCCATCCATGTTCTTGCAAATGGCAAAATTTTATTCTTTTTTTAGGGCTGAATAACATTCGTTTATGTATACACACACACATAATGTATATAAACCTATGTACATATATATAATTATGGTGCACATACATACCAAAATTTCTTTATCCATTCATAAATCGATGGACACTTGGGCTGCGTCCATATCTTGGCTATTGTAAATTACACTGTTATAAACATAGGGGTGCATGTTTCCCTTTGAATTAGTGTTTTTTGTATTCTTTGGGTAAATACACTGTAGGGCAATTGCTGGATAATAATGTAGATCTGTTTTAACTTTTTGAGGAAACTTTATACCGTTTTCTAGAGTAGCTGCACTAGTTTGCATTCCCACTCATAGTGCAAGAGGGTTGCTTTTTCTCAACATCCTTACCAACATCTGTGGTTTGTTGTATTTTTTATTTTAGCCATTCTAACAAGGGTGAGGTGATATCTCATTGTACTTTTGATTTTCATTTCCCTAATGGTAAGTGATAATGAACATATTTTCACGTGTCTGTTGGACATCTGGATGTCTTCTTTGGAAAAATGTCTGTTCATGTCTTCTGCCCATTTGTAAATGAATTATTTGTTTTTTGGGTGTTGAGTTTTATGTTTATATATTTTAGATGCTAATCCTCTTGGTTATGTCATTTGCAAATATCTTCTCCCATTCTGTAAGTTGCCTTTTAGTTTTGTTGATGGCTTCTTTCTGCTACGCAAAAGTTTTTTATCTTGATGTAGTCTCAATGGTTTATTTTTACTTTTGTTTCCATTGCGTCAGGAGACATATGTTGAAAAACGTTGCTACAGCTGATGTCAAAGAGGTCACTGCCTATGTTGTCTTCTAGGATTTTTACGGTTTTACATTTAGGTCTTCCATACGTTTTGAATTTATTTTTGTGAATGGTGTGGAAAGTGGTCCAGTTTCATTCTTTTTCATAGTGCTGTCTAGTTTTCCTAGCTCCCCTTGAAGAGCCTGTTCTTTTCCAATTGGATGTTCTTTCCTACTTTGTAAAAGATCAAATGACCATCTAGTTGCAGGTTTATTTCTGGGTTTTCTATTCTGTCCTATTGATCTGGTAGTCCACTTTTGTGCCAGAACCACACTGTTTTGATTACTGTAGCTTTGTAATATAACTTAAAGTCTGGAATTGTGATGCCTCCAGCTTTGCTTTTCCTTTTCAAGATTTCTTTGGCTATTTGGGGTCTTTTGTGGTTCCATACAAACTTAGGATTGTTTGTTCTAGCTCTAAGAGAAATGCTGGTGGTATTTCGATAGGGATTGCATTAAACATGTAGATTGTTGGGAAGTATAGATGTTTTAACTATATTTGTTCTTCCAATCCATGAGCATTAAATGTCTTGATTTCTTTGTGATATCTTCAGTTTCTTTCATCAGTGTTTTATAGTTTTCAAAGTAAAAGTCCTTCACCTCTTTAGTTAGATTTATTCCTAGGTATCCTACTATTTGGGGTATAATTATAATGGGATCGATTCCTTAATTTCTCATCCTGTTGTTTCATAATTGGTGTATAGAAATGCAACAGAATTTTGTATGATGATTTTATTTCTTGTGACTATACTTAATTTGTTTATCAGTTCTAGCAGCTTTTTGGTAGAATCTTTTGGGTTTTAAATATATATAGCATCTCATGTCATCTGCAAATAGTGAAAGTTTTACTTCTTCCTTACCAATGTGGACACCTCTTCTTTCTTTTTGATGTCTGATGGCTGTGACTGGGACTTCCAGAACTATGTTGAATGAAAGCAGTGGTAGTGGACATCCTTTTCTTATGCCTGACCTTAGGGAAAAAACTCTGTTGTCCCCTATCAAGGATGATGATACCTCCGGGTTTTTAATATATGAATTTTATTATGTTGAGGTATTTCCCTCTAAACCTACTTTGAGGAAGGTTTTGTCATAAATGAATCTTGTACCTTGTCAAATATTTTTTTTCTGCATCTATTGAAATGATCATATGGTCCTTATCCTTTCTCTTATTGATGTGATGTATCATGTTGATTGATTTGTGAATATTGAACCACTCTTGCAACCCAGGAACATATCCCCCTTGATCATGATGAATGATTTTTTTTTATGTATTGTTGTATTTGGTTTGATAGTATTTTGTTCAAGACTTTTGCATCCATGTTCATCAGGGATATTGGCCTGTATTTCTGTTTTTAAGTGGTATTTTTATCTGGTTTTTGTGTCAGGGTAATGCTGGACTCATAGAATGAATTTGGAAGTATTCCTTCCTTTTCTATTTCTTGGAATGGCTTGAGAATAGGTATTAATTCTTTAAATGTTTGATAGTATTTGTGAAGCCATCTGGCCCTGGACTTTTGTTTGTTGGGAGGTTTTTGGTTACTGATTCCGTTTCTTTCCTGGTTTTTGGTCTGTTCAAATTTACTTTTTCTTCCTGTTTTATTTTGGCTGTTTATATGTTTCTAGGAATTGATCCATGTCTTCTAGGTTGTCCAATTTATGAACATACAGTTTTTCATAATATTTTCTTATAATTTATATTTTGGTGGTACTGGTTATTTCTCTTCTCTCATTTGTGATTTTATTTGTGTGCTTTCTCTCTTTTTTTTTTTTCTTGATAAGTGTAGCTAGAGGTTTATAAATTTTACTGGTTTTATTTTCTCCCCAAAGGACCAGCTCCTGGTTTCATTGATTTTTTTTTTTTAGTTTCTTTATCATTTATTTCTGCTCTAATCTTTATTATTTCCTTCCTTCTGCTGCTTTTAGGCTTTGTTCTTTTTCTAGCTCCTTTTGGGGTAAGGTTAGGTTGTGCATTTGAGATTTTTCTTTCTTCTTAAGGTAGTCCTGTATTGCTGCAAACTTATCTCTTATAACTGCTTTTGCTTAATCCAAAAGATTTTGGACTGTTGTATTATTTTCATTTGTTTCTGTGTACTTTTTATTTCTTTACTACCTGGTTGGCCATTCATTGTTTAGTATCATGTTATTTAACCTCCCATGTATTTGTGGTTGTCCAGATTTCTTCTGGTTAAATTCTAATTTCATAGCATCGTGGTCAGACAAGATGCCTGGTATGACTTTGGTCTTCTTAAATTAGTTGAGGCTTGTTTTGTGGGATGATATGTGATCTACTCTGGAGAATGTTCTGTGTGAACTATAAAGAATGTGCATTCTGTTGTTTTAGGATGAATTTGTCTGAATATGTTTCTTGAATCCATCTGTTCCAGTATGTCATTCAAAGTCATTGTTTCCTTGTTTAGATGATCTCCCCATGTAAGTGGAGAGCATATAATCCAATAATAGAGGAGATTACTGATTAGTTCCTTTTATGCTATTAACTGTTTTATGTATTTGAGTGCTCCATGTTAGGTGAATAAGTATGTACAATTGTTATATCTTCTTACTAGATTGTCCCTTTATTATTGCATAGTGTTCTTTTTTGCCTTTTGTTTCCGTCTTTGTTTTAAATCTGTTTTTTTTCTTTTTTTCTTTTTAAAATTTATTTCCATTTTTAAAACTTTTAAAAGTTTTAGAGAGAGAGTATATACTAGCTACAAGAGACTCATTTTAATCTATAAACACCTATAGATTGAAAGTGAGAGAATGGAGAAACATCATGTAAATTATGCCAAAAAAAAAAAAAAACAACTGTGGTAACAATATGTATATCAGATAAAATAGACTTTAGTGGCACCTGGTTTGTTTAGTTGGTTGAGCAATCCTTGTCTATCTTTTTCATGATTGGCTGATTTTCTTTAGTGCTATATTTTGATTTCTTTCTCTTCTTTGCATATTTATTAATGGTTTTTGATATATGGTTACGATTAAGTTTGTATATCTTCTGCATATAGCAGTCTATATTAAGTTGATGGTTGCATTGAACTCATCCTCCCCCCCCCCCCCACATTTTAGGCATATGTTTTTATATTTTACATCCTGCTAAAGGTTTCCTACCTTTATCCTTTTTCTTTTGTCCCTCCTTTCTACTAAGTTCTCTTTAATATTTCTTGCAGTGTTGGTTTAGTGGTCATGAATTCCCTACTTTTTGTTTGGGAAACTCTATCTCTACTTCTACTCTGAATGATAGTCTTGCTGGATAGACTATTCTTTGCTGCATTCTTTTCCCACTCATCACTTTGAATGTCATATCCCACTCCTTTCTGGCTTGGATGTTTCCACAGAAAAATTTCCTGTAGACTTGTGGGTTTTCCCTTATATGTTGCTGTCTTCTTTTTTCTTGCTGCTTTAAATTTTTTTTCTTTATTACTATATTTTGTCAATGTAATCACAATATGTCTAGATTTGGATATGCTTTTGTTGATTTTGATGGGATTTCCCTGTGCCTCCTGGATCTGGTTATATGTTCCCTTCCCCGGATTAGAGGTGTTTTAAGCTATTATGTCTTCAAAAAAATGTTGCCCCTTTTCTTTCTCCTTCTTCCAGAATTCCTATATTATTATGTCTGATGGAGTCTCTGAGCTCCCTATGTCTATTCTTATTTTGCATAATTCTTTTTTCTCTCTTTTGTTCATCTTGAATACTTCCAATTACTCATTAGGTTACTAATTTTTTCCTCTGATTCTTCTGTCCTGCTGTTCATTCTATCAAGTGTGCTTCTCATTTCATTTATTGAGCCGTTTGTCTGTTATTCCTTATCTCTGTGTTAAGACTCATATCTTCCACTCTTCTCAAGTCCAGTGAGTATCCTTATGATCATTACTTTAAATCCTCTATCAGGCATATTACATATGCCTGTTTCACCTAGATTTCTAGTTATGGATAAATTTCTCATTTGGTCAAAGTCTCTGTGCCTATGTCTGTGTTAGGAAAGTCCACTACATCTCCTGTTCTTCTGGGAAATGGCCTTATGAAGAAGAGGTCCTGTGTGCCCTGCCATGTAGTATCCCCAGTTAAACAGTGCCTGATGTTTCTAGGAGTGTCTCCAGAATGTGCTGTGTATGCTCTGCTGTTCTGTGCTATCTCCTTTATCCTTCAGGCCAGTTGTCTGCAGAGATTCTTTCTGCCTGTTGTGGGCAATATTTTGTCCCTGGCCTGAATGTGGTGAATTTAATGGGGTGTGTTCTGGCTTGGTTGCTAAATAAGACCTGTTGTCACTATTGCCTGAACTGAGGACCTGCAAAACTCCTATGTTGGGAGATGTAGTGTGAGCGGGAGTTTGGCTCACTCCGCTAGAGGAAGGACTTGCCACATTGGGTTTCAGATAAGTGACTGGAGAGAGGTGGTTCTGCCAGAACATGATGGGCAGGCTTTGGTGGAAGCAAGTTAGGTAGTGAGTGTGGGCACTGCACAGGCTCCCACAGGTGGCTTTGTGGTGTGAGGGAAGGAAATGGTGCTTGACAGTTCCTTTCCAGAAAGGTCTCTCCATGAAGGCTGTCTTTCTGGGGTGGGCTCTGAGATGAGCAAATAATCTCCCCACTGTGTGTTTCAAGTACTATTCTGATTGCTGTTCCCATGCTATATGTCTGTATGCTGTTGCCTGCTTTCTCTCCAAGAGCAGCATAATGACCTCTGGGCTCTATCCCGAAAATCTGGATGACCTTTAAAACTCCTGGCTTTAAGCCCTCCTGGTTTCTTTTTTCTTTTTTTTTTTTATATGAAATTTATTGTCAAATTGGTTTCCATACAACACCCAGTGCTCATCCCAAAAGGTGCCCTCCTCAATACCCATCACCCACCCTCTCCTCCCTCCCACCCCCCCATCAACCCTCAGTTTTTTCTCAGTTTTTAACAGTCTCTTATGCTTTGGCTCTCTCCCACTCTAACCTCTTTTTTTTTTTTTTTTCTTTTTTTACTCCCCCTCCCCCATGGGATCCTGTTAAGTTTCTCAGGATCCACATAAGAGTGAAACCATATGGTATCTGTATTTCTCTGTACGTAAGCTCTCCTGGTTTCAAGAACTCAAGAATTTCATCCCCTCATGCTTTCTATGCCAATTGCTATGGGGATTCATTTTCCTTCTATGCTAGTCTGGCTCTCACTCTTCTTTGTGACTGTGGCTCTGTCCCCACTGCAGATGCCATGATCCATTTCTCTCCCAAGAAATGTCTCCTCATTTCCTACCTTCTTAGATGTGGCCTCTTTTCTACCTTTAGTTGTAGAGTTTGTTCTACTGGTCTTCAGGTCAATTACTGGGGAGGTTAGGATGATTTGATAGCTATCTAGTTCTGTTTGTGGGACAGGGCAGGTCTAAGGTCCTCGAACTTCACCACTGTGTCCAACTGTCGAGCTGGAAATAAATTTAAATGATTTAATTTAATTCTATTTATATAGTAGGAACCTATATCAGTTTCATTTTCAAAGGGGAATTATCTGTAGAAGTAACCTTATGTGACTAGAAAATGTATTTTCATTTCAATCAAACACATGTGTGGTCAAAGCCAACTAAGATATATTACATATTGTGAAGTTTAACACCTCACTAAGATCTTCACAGGACTAATTTAATTATAACATTTTGTGATCATTATGTCTTAGCCCATTCCATGTTTCTGTTCTTTCTCGTACTCTTGGATAAATACCAAATAAGTGGCATACTTTAAGGAAAGAAATATGGAAAAACTTGACTGATTTCAGATTATGTGTGGAATATTGAAATCACTTCAGGGTAATTTAAATAAGGTAATAAAATAAGGGTAATAAAATACGTATGTCAGCAATTTAATTGGACTCAGGTTGAATAGATTTGCTGTAAAAGTTTGTTAATCTGTATTACTAACAATGGGCTTGTGCTGTCCCATTCCTTTTACTCCTTTAAAAAGAGAACTTACCAATGAACAATAGTAGATAGTGACTACCAGGTCCTATATAGAAGTATAGTACATTATACTTCTGGCTTTTGTTTTGTCTCTATGCTTTATTGGAGAGGTAAATTTCACACAGGTTTTATTTATTTTTTAAATACTTATTTATTTTGAATGAGAGAGTATGAACAGGAGATGGGCATAGAGAGAGGGAGAGAGAGAATCCCAAGCAGGTTTCTTGCTGCTCGTGCAGAGCCTGACACAGGGCTGGATCTCACAAACTGTGAGATCATTGCCTGAAGTGAAATCAAGAGTCAGACGCTTAACCAACTGAACCACCCAGGTGCCCCCACACAGGTTCTAAAACATCATCAGACATCCTGATACTTTGAGGGTCTCTGAGAAGCCATGGCAGGTTATAGTTGGACCATATTTTTAGGTATATGTATATTGCCATTCGAAGAATGCCACGTATGTGCTTACCTTTAAAGCAATGTATAGACACCAAGGCTCTAGGTATTAATAAGCACAAAATTTAGCAATGGCATTATTTGAACATACCTTAAGCAAAACTATGCATGCATACACACACACATATGTGTGTGTGTCTATAGATATAGATATAGATATAGATGATATAGATATAGATATAGATAATATATACAGTGTATGTACACATTTGCTGACTAAAGCAGTACATAAATACAAAGCAAATGGATAAACGGGGGTGCTGCTAGTGATTGGCAATGGGAATATCTCTCAACCCAATTAAGAAAAATGCTGGGAAACTTTTAGTAAAGGGATAATTACAATTATGGAAGAAACAGAAAAATTGTGACATACTGCCACACAGGCATGTCTGAGAAGCATAAAGCCACAGGAGATAATAGTGGGCTATGTCAAGAGGACAAGGGTTTCATTCAAATAGCTCTAGGTTTAAATCCTGACTAAGCCATCTAGATAGATTTTTATTTTATTTTATTTTATTTTATTTTTTTGTTTTGGGAGAGTGCAAGTTGGAGATGGACAGAAAGGGGACAGAGGATCCGAAGTGGGCTCCATGCTGACAGGCTGACAGCAGGGAGCTTGATGTGGGGCTCAAACTCACAAACCTGAGATCATGACCTGAGCCAAATTCAGATGCTCAATGGACTGAGCCACCCCGGTACCCCCAGATAGACATTCCTGACAATTTTCCAAGAGTTTTGAACCAGGGTGTCAGTCTTAGCTTGAGCTGCCAGAACAAAATACCATAGAGTGCATGGCTTAAACAACAAATTAATTTCACATGGTTCTGGGGCTAGGAAGTCTAAGATTAAGGTGTATCTGATTTGGAGCTGTTGAGGGCTCTCTTCCTGGTTTATAGCTGTCTCTGTGTCCTCACATGATTCTCCTTAAATGTGTGCATGTGGGGGGTGTGGGAGAAAGGGAGTTCTCTTCCCATTCTTATAAGAACACTAAAGCCATCATGAGAGTCCCACCCTACCTAATTAACTCTAATTACCTCTCAAAGCCCCATCTCCAAATACTGTCATACTGCGGGTCAGATTTCAGCATATGAATTTGGTTGGTGAGAAGATACAATCAGTTTGTAACAGTATATTCTTCTGAAAACAGCATAAAACAGACTTTGTTTGGATTTGTGAAGATTAGAATTTAGTAAGCTTTGTAGTGGTTCAGTGGCAGTGCTGTAATTTGTGACCATGGAGTGAGGGAGTCAACAACTGATCCAAATAAACTGTCTCCTATTATCTGAGGTTCCAGGGCAAGAACTCTCAATTTCCAGTGGACTGTGCTGGAATGGTAGAAGAAACTTACAAAAGAGAAACTGATAAATGTTTTTGGGTTATTAGCCCATCTGTTTTGAGGATATGTGAGAGTTAGATAGAAAATAGAGGGTGCAGTTAAGGAGACAAACAGAATTACATTTTCAAACACGTAGAAGTGCTGTGGCATTTCTCATTCCTAAAATGACAAAAGTTTTATAAGGACTACTATCAAAGCTTCCTATATACATCCCCAGGTATTGTGGGCCACAGAAGTGAGTCTGAAATACATCCAAGAAATACAATGGTAAAGAATATCTGCTTGGGCAGAACTGATAGCAGGGCAAAGGTACATGTTTCCTTTGGGTCAGGTGTGGGCCACAAGAGAATTTCTTAGGTTCTGAATGGGTTGAACCCAACTGGACTAGGATTGAGAAGACTTTACAAGTATCCTGTTAGAGCCAAAGCTGAATTAGGGTGGGTGTGGTGTGAAAGGTCAGGTTGAGTATTCCTCAATAACAAGGTAGTTATAGTTGGAACTTGCCAGGGTGGGAGGGAATATTCTCAGAAAAACACAGAGAAAAACATTGTGAGAAAGAGGTTAGCATTGAATATCTGTCTAGTTAAGAGAAGGTCAATAGCAGATAAAAATAGAATTGGTTGTACTTCTCACCCCAAAGCACCTCTTTTTTGGTTGAACTGAACTTTTGGTGGGGACTGTAACACCAGAAGATAAAACTGAGGAATGAAGGAGAATGAGCATAGAAGGAATAAGCAGATATTTTCTTCTCACCAAGTGCAGGTCTCTAGACCTCATGTAGCATTCCATGGGAGAAAGAAAGAAGCTGTAATATAATTGAGGTTCAGCGTTCTGATTTTTATGCTAACTTGTGATTTCATCTCATTAAATGGAACTATTTGGGGCTTGGGAAATACCTGAGGACCAGCATATGAATTTATCCCAGAAGCACAGAGAACCAGGCTAATGAGTCAATTTGAAGGTACTAGGGAAAAAAAACATTGCTTTACGACTTGCATATGAAGACCAATATATTTAATAAAATGGTTACATTACTATATTGTTATTAATATTAATACTTCCATATTAAACAGTTTATAGTGTGTTAATATTTTTATAATTTCAGGAAATGTTATGTACTTAAGAAAATTTTCCCATTTTGTAAAATTAAAATGAACATTTTTAAGGTTTTGGCTTATAAGCATATTGTGATAGTTCTATTTATGTAGTAATTTGAGCCTACTGCCTCCATTCCCAAAAGTTAGATATAATTATCTATGCGCATATCTTCACGAACTTTAAATAATATACTATAAAAGATCCAAAAAACACAGATTCCATTAACTATCTAATCTACTGAGCTTTGAGATGCACAGAAGTTGATGTGTAATTCTCTGAGTTTCAGTTGTATTTGGCATTTCTTATGCTGCTCAAGAACAAACCCCTCACAGGAATATTGGTTATTAAAGAAATTTTCCCAATATAGCAGCCCAACAAATAGAGCAATACCAAGGATATGTTCTTCCAGCCTCTTGTCTGAAGTCCAAATTATTCACCCAGCTTACATAGCAGCTGTTGTCAGTGTCACTAAGAACAAAACAATAAAAGATACCACAATTATTTGAAGTGCATTTGGTTTCCCTTTTTAAATATGATGGGAAAACAGCATTTTTTTGTGTGCGTGAGTTATACATGTGAAAAACACTGATCAGCAATCTAGGTTCCTACTTATTTGACAAGTAGAAAGAGTAAAAATGTTGAGTGTTAGAATGGGATCAAACTCATCATCTACTTAAAATAGATCGTTATAGATATACGTAGTTACATGTAAGTATCATAGTAACGTCAAAGCAAAACCCATAGTTAACACATAAAATATAAAGAGAAAAGAATATATGTGTATTACTAAGAAAGTCATGAAACCACAGAGGAAGAGAACAAGAGAAAAAAGGAATAGAGAGAAGCTATAAAAACACTTAGAAAACAAATAACAAAAGGCAATAAGCACCTACCTGTCAACAATGACTTTAAATGGACTAATTTCTCCCATGAGGAGACAGTTGCAAATGTTTATGTACTCAACAGAGAAGCACGTACATATATAAAGCAATTATTAACGAACCTAAGATAGAAATACATAGCAATACAATGAGTATGAGACTTTAATATCACACTTACACCAATGAATTATCCATAGAAATTCTATAAGGAAACTCTACCTTAAATGAAATGTTAGTTAACTATCTACCCAAAGCAACAGAATACAAATTCTCAAGTGCTCATAAAATATTTTCCAAGATTATGCATTAGGGCACAAAACAAGTCTTAATAAATTTAAGAGTATTGAAACTATTAAGCATCTTTTCTGACCACAAGGTATGAAACTAGAAATTAGTTGTACAAAAAAAACCATGGAAGATACACAAATATTGGGATATTAAATAACATGCTACTGAACAATGAATAGGTCAATAAAGAAATAAAAAATCCCTTGAGGAAAACAAAAATGAAAAACACCAAATTTATGGGATGGGCTGTGACAAAAAAAAAGTTCTAAGAGGAAAGTTGATTGCCATAAATTCCTACCTCAAAAAAAGAAGAAAGGTCTCAAACAACCTAACATCACACCTTAAGGAACTAGACAGGGAAAAAATGAACTCCTAAGTTAGTAGATGAAAGGAAAGAACAAAGATTAGAGCATAAATGGTCACTCAAGACAACAGAGAAGATCAATCAAACTAACAGTTGGTTATTTGAGAAGATAAACAAAATGGACAAATCTTTAGCTGGACTCTCTTCCTCCTCCTCTCAAGAAAGTAGACTCAAAATCAAAAATGAAAGCAGTGTTACAACTGATAGCCACAGGAATACAAAGATCATAAGAGACTATTATGAACAATTATACCTCGAAGAAATAGATAAATTCCTAGAATCACAAACTACCAAGACCGAATCATGATAAAATAGAAAATCTGAACATACCAATAACTAGAAAGGAGATTTAGCTCAGTATTCAAAGACCTCCCAACAAAAGTCTAGGACCTTATGGCTTCACTGATGAATTCTACTGAATACCTAAAGAATAATTAACCAGTCCTTCTCAAATGCTTCCAAAATACAGAAAAGGGTGGAACTCTTCCAAACACATTTTATGAGCACAGCATTACCTTACTCCCCAAATGAAAGATGCCACTCAAAAAAATCACAGGCAAATATCCTTGAAGAACATAGATGCTGAAATCCTCAAAAAATTATTAGCAAACCAAATCCAACAATTGATTAAAAGAATCATACAAAATGATTAAATGGGATTTATTGTAGGAACACAAGGATGGCTCAACATCTTCAAATCAGCGAATGTGATAAACATGTTAACACAATGAAGGATAAAAATGATAGGGTTATTATTTCAGTAGAGACATTAAAAGCTTTTGAAAAAATTCAACATCCATTCATCATAAAAACTCTCAACAAAGCAGGTATATAAGGAACATGACATAACATGAGCCATATATGACAAGCCCACAGTTAACATCATATTTCATGGTGAAACACTGAAAGCTTTTCCTCTAAGATCAGGAAATAGATAAGAATGCTTACTCTTATTACCTTTATTCAACAGAGTTCTAGAAATCCTAGCCAGAGCAATTAGGTACAAAAAAGAAGTCATCCAAATCAGAAAGGAAAATATCAAACTCTCAGTATTTGAAGACGACATATTATATATAAGGAGAGCCCTACAGACTATTCAAAAAACTGTTAGAACTAATAAAAAATTCAATAAAATTGTAGAATACAAAATCAATATGCAAAAATCTGGTTTTTACACTGATAATGAACTAACAGATTAATCCAATTTACAATTGCATCAAAAAGAATAAGATGAGGAATAAATTTAACCAAGAAACGGAAAGACCTGTATATTGAAAACTACAAGGTATTAATAAAAGAAATTGAACACACAAATAAATGGAATACTTCTGGTTTGAAAAAAATAACATTGTTAAAATGTCCATAGGTGCCCAAAACAATTGACAGATTTAATGTGATCCCTATCAAACTTGCAATGGCATTTCTCACATTAATAAAACAAACAATCCTAAAATTTGTATGAAATTACAAATTGATCAGCCAAAGCAATCTTGAGAAAGGAGTGAACAGCTGGAAGCATCATGCTCCCTGATTTAAAACTATGTTACAAGGCTATAGTCATCAAAACTGTGGCATTGCAGGACACCTGCAATTGATTAAGTGTCCAATTTTGACTCAGGTCATGATCTTGTGGTTCATGAGTTCAAGCCCTGCGTCAGGCTCTGTGCTGACAGCTCAGAGCCTGGAGCCTGCTTCAGATTCTGTGTCTCCCTCATTCTCTACCCCTCCCCCACTCATTCTCTCTCTCTCTCTCTCTCTCTCTCTCTCTCTCTCAAAAATAAACATTGAAATTTTTTAATTACACATTAGCATAAAAATAGACTCACAGAACAATGAAACAAAATAGCCCAGAAATAAGCCCATGCATATATGGTCAATTAATTTACAACAAAGAAGGCAAGGATATATAATGGGAAAATCTAGTCTCTTCAGTAAATGGTGTTGGGAAAAATGGACAGCTACATGGAAAAGAATGAAACCAGAGCACTATCTTACACGATACACAAACAGCTCAAATGGATTAAAGACTTTGAAGGTAAAACCTGAAACCATTAACTCCTAGAAGGAAACATAAGGCAGTAAGCTCCTTGACATAGCTGTTGGCAATGATTTTCTTTGAATATGATACCAAAAGCAAAAGCAACAAAAACAAAAATAAGTGGGACTACATTACACTAAAAAGTTTCTGCACAGTAAAGGAAACTAACAAAACGAAGAGACAACTTACTAAATGGGAGAAAATAATTGCACACTATATCTGGCAAGAGGCTAATATTTAAAATGTATAAAGAGCTCCTAGAGTTCAACAGCACAAAAGAGAACAGTTAAAACAAATCTTTTTTTAATTTTTATTTATTTTTAAGAGGGAGAGAGAGCACAACAGGGAAAGACAGAGACACAGAATCTGAGGCAGGCTCCAGGCTCTGAGCTGTCGGCACAGAGCCCGATGTGGGGCTCAAACCCACAAACTGTGAGATCATGACCTTAGCTGAAGTTAGATGCTTAACTGACTGAGCCACCCAGGCACCCCTAAAAAATTTCTTAAGAAATGAATAGACATTTTTCCAAAGAATACATACAGATGACCAACAGATATATAAAAATATGCTCAGCATCACTAATGTGGTTTGATCACTGCGTATCAAAACCACAGTGAGATATCACCTCATGCCTGTTAAAATGACATCAAAAAGACAAGTGTTGGCGAAGGTATAGAGAAAAGGAAACCCTTGTGCACTATAGGTAGAAATGGAATTTGTTGCAGAGACAGTAAGATGCAGTATACAGGTTCCTCCAAAAATTAAAAATAGAACTACCATGTGATCCTTCAATTCCACTTCTGAGTTTTTATCCAAAGAAAGTGAAAATACGAATTTGAAAAGCTATATTTATTGTAACATTATTTACAATAACTATGATATGGAAGTAACCTAACTGCCATTGATGGATAAATGGATAAAGAAATGGTGGTACACATGCACGCATGTGCACGTGCACACACACACACACACAATGGGATATTATTCATCCATATAAAGGAATGAAATCTTTTTATTTGCAACAACATGGACAGAACTCAAGGGCATTATGCCGAGTGAAATAGGTCAAAGTAAGATGAATATCATATGATCGCTCTGATATAGAGAAACTAAAAACAAAAGTGTAAGCTCATAAATAAGGAAAACAGATTGATGATTGTAAGAGGTGGGGGTTGGTGGCCGATGGGAGAAAGGGGTGAACTATTTTGTTTAAATAAATTGAATAAAATCTTAAAATATGAAGAGGGAAATGGGCATCAATCTAGGTTTATACTTCTTTGAAAGTGATTTTTATAATATTTGTGTTTTTACTTCAAGATCTTTAAACAAAATTTGTCTTGCGTCATCAGTAGGACATCACTCCAACTTGACATTTTAAGGTTATGTAAGGAATTTATAGACTTCAACGTTGCTGTTTGAATAGATAATAGCACTAACAGTGCTCATGAAATACTTGCATGCTAAAAGTAACATCTTTTAATACATTGTTTTGGATTTAAAAGTATTGCTAATTATCATATACATACACATATAGTTGTTTTCTCATTAGCTGTACTATGTGAAAAAATGTACAATTTTAAAACTGAAGTTTAGAAAAAATTCAAAAAGTTTCAAATGTAATAGCCTTGACTTTGCTATGGGTTCTCCATCTATTCTACATTGGTTTATAAAACTATGGCTTGGAAAGTTGTTAAAAAGTTTAGCCATAACATATTAACTAATAAAATATCACAGCATTATAGCTCAGAATAACTAAGATTGGAGTTGCTATTTTTTCAGTAATAATGTGCCTAGTGCTTAGAAGAGTGGCTTGGCCTTAACAGTACTCAATAGATATTTGTTCAGTGAATAAAAAACAAGTCATAAGTAATAATGCAGTTTTGGTATCAGGTACTAGTAAATAACATTTGCTTTGGAGACAGAAATGGTATAAATCCCTTTCATTGGTTTTCTGAGGTCAAAAGGGATATATACATACTGCTTTTATATTTTATATTGTTTATATATCTTCTGTTTCTGAAAATGGTTATGCCACTGAATTTATTAATGTAATCATGTTCCTTAGAAAGACTTTGGTAATTGATTTTTATGCATTTAAGCTTTTTGTTTGTTCGTTTTTGACAAATTGACTGTGATGTGGAGCCATTTCAGGGACTTTTAGTTCTTCTTTTTTTTTTCAACGTTTATTCATTTTTGGGACAGAGAGAGACAGAGCATGAACGGGGGAGGGGCAGAGAGAGAGGGAGACACAGAATCGGAAACAGGCTCCAGGCTCTGAGCCATCAGCCCAGAGCCTGACGCGGGGCTCGAACTCCCGGACCGCGAGATCGTGACCTGGCTGAAGTCGGACGCCTAACCGACTGCGCCACCCAGGCGCCCCGACTTTTAGTTCTTCTGAGTGTGTGTTGTCCTTGCCCACATCCTAGGCAGTCAGGACCCCTGACAAATATGGTCGATCTTTCACTTTATCACCTGTGTTGAGAACAGTCCTGTGGATGTTGAGCAGGATTCACTGTTCCCAGGACGCCTGACAGGAAATTTTTCATGCTGTGAGGTTTCATAGCACTTATTTTCCCTACCTGGTCTCTCACCATCACCTCTATTTTCCCTCCCCTGACTCTGGGCCACCAGGAGGGTCCCTGCTCCTGTTCTTAAAGCAGTGTCACCCAGGGCTTTACAGCCTGCCCTCTCCTGCTTGTCCAAGTGCTGGGGTTTGAGGGCCTTGGCCTGCCCACATGCAGGGGCATCATTACTCAGACTTGGCCTTGGCCCCCTGTAGCCTGGCTCTGTGTCTGCTGTGTAAGAAAATAGTCAGTTCCTGGAAGGAAGGCAGGTGTCTTTTCTGTCATAAACTGCTAGAACCATTCTTCCCATCCAGGTACTCACACTGTTTGCACCAAAGTACCATGTCAAATGACAGTAAAGTCTGATTGATTGACTTGGCTAAAAAGTGAAGGAAAAAGTGAATTATCCCACCCAGGATGCTCCCCATCGCAACTCCCTGTGGATGCTCTATGGGAGCACATCACCCTCCTTGAAAGTCCAGGAGGCCAGGTCAATGCCTGAAATGGTCAGGGGCAGAGTCTTTCCGGAAGATCCTGTGGAGGTCTCTGAGGTGTTGGGTGCATTAGTGTCTACTTCCTGAAATACATTTCTGCATTGCCTTGCTTTACCACAATTAGGTCAGGTTTTATATGCAATTATTGTATCTAAGTTTCTGTAGCACACAACATAGGCATGATTTTTTTTAAATTTTAAATGTGTAGTGTCATTTGATAGGAGAGCCTGGCATGTAAATGTGTACTTCTATCCTCCCACCTCTACCCATGTGGCTGTCTCCACTTTTTGCCATAGACCCATCACCACAACAAGGAAAGAAAAGTCCTTTAAACAGAGCCTGGCTGAGTATAAGCTCTACATCTACAACTTGACCAACTTCAGAGTTCCTATCACACATCAAGGTGTGGGGTTTGATCTTGATTTCTACCTAGTTTTTTTTTTAATGTTTATTTTTTTGAGAGAGAGCTACATGAAGGAGGATGGAGGAGAGAGAAGGGGAGACAGAATCCTAAGTAGGCTCTTTGCTATCAGCACATGCAGTGGGGTGGAAGATTCTGATTTTGGCTATTCTGAAGGAAACTCCTGTATTTTTGTAAAGATGAAAAATAATTGGATTACTGCCTCAAGGAGAACAAAAAATATCATGTATTTCAGAAAATGAAAACATAGCAATTCTATTAATTTATCCTCCCAATGGAATTATAGACAAGATATTTTCCATGTTATGGGGAAAAACATGCAAGGTACCTGCAGTCATTGGTTGATGTTCAGGTTGTCTCTGATCCTAAAAGTATTGAGAAAGAAAGAACAGTTGAGTGCAGGATTTATGGGAAAAATCAGGGTGATGGTGACAAGTTTTTATGAGTGGTTGTGTTCAATATCACAGAGCATGCATAGTATGAGTAGGATATCTCCACAGAATAAATGTGTATTCTCTGTCTTCATATCGTATCCACCGAACCTTCCTTTCTATAATTATAAGACTACCTTGGAGAAAGGTGGAGTGGTATATGACACTGGAATAGCAATATAATGTGCTTCTAAATCATAGTGTTCAATGTCCTCCAAATAGCTACCTCTTGCCTCTGCTGCCTTTGAACCAGTGTGTAGTTGCCAGCTAGGAACAGTGAGCACCTGATTCTCACCACATAGAATGGTAGTCATTTCCTATTTTTATGTCATTTAATTGCCAAATGTGTAAAGCTTAATGTTTTGTGAATATTTTATGGACTTAATACTGACTTTCCTATTTTGATGTCAATAAAATTTGAGGGATAAAATGTTACCTAACATCAAGAGACTTTGCAGTTTTAACAAATGTGATGTGTGCAGAAGTTCTATACGTGAAGAGGGAAAAGGAAAAGTGGATTTGAAAATGTTATCCTAATCTTTTTGATTAACACAAACATTTTGTTGTAAAAATAAAATGTACAAAAAATAGGTTATTTCTAGTGCTGACACTAAATCTTATATTTTAGACTGGAGTTGAAGCATAATATTTTTAAGTTACCCAAAATGAGCATACACTTAATTTTTTTATGAAATTAAATTCATAAGATTTAAATTATATAATAGTTTATGAAATATCTTGTTATTTTATTTATCAGAATAGACTATTAAAATGTGAAATATTAAAAGTTACATATTCTATTATTTAAAGCACAACTTGAAAAGGAAAAAATATTTTTATTTCTCTTTATCTTTTTGTAATGAATGGATGATTAACATAGTGTTCTGTTAGTTTCAGATGTAAGACATAATGTTGTACAATCTTACAATGTTAGTTTCAGACATACAATATAGAAAAACATTGTATACATTACTCAGTACTCACCAAGCTAACAGTAGTCACCATCTTTTACCAAACAACATAATCACGATATTAGAGTATATTCCCTATGTTGAAATTTTCATATATGTGACTTACAACTGAAAGTATGTACTTCTTTTTTAGGTTTATTTAGTTATTTATTTTGAGACAGAAAGAGACAGAGAGAGCACAAGTGGGGAAGGAGCACACAGAGAGAGAGAATCTCAAGCAGGTTCTGTGCTGTCAGCACAGAGCCTGAGGGTGCGGGGCTTGATTTCACGATCTGAGAGATCCTAACCCGAGCCGAAATTAAGAGCCTGACTCTGACTGAGCCAAGCAGGTGCCCCTGAAAGTATGTACTTCTTGATACACTTTATTTCATCTCCTCACCTACATCCTCTCTGGTAACTACCAGTTTATTCTCTGCATTTGAGTATGGTTTTGTTTATTCATTTGTTTTTCAGATTTCACATATAGGTGAAATCATATATTTGTCTTTCTGTGACTTACTTCACTTAGCATTATACATACCCTCTAGGCCCATCCATCTTGCAAATGGCAAGATGCCATTCTTTTTTATGACTGAGTAATATTCTGTTATGTTTATTCTCATGCACACACACACACACACCATTTCTCCTGTGCCCATTCATCTATTGATGGACACTTGGGCTGCTTCTGTATTTTGGTTATTGTAAATAAGGCCCCAATAAACATAGGGATACATGTGTCTTTTCGAATTATGTTTTTGTTTTCTTTATATAAATATCCAGTAGTGGAATTATTATATGGTATATTTATTTTTAATAATTTGAGGAACCACCACACTGTTATCCACTGTGGCTGCACAAATCTACCTTCTCATAAAAAGTACATGAAGTTTCCTTTTTCCTTCACATCATCACCTAAATGTTATCTCTTGTCTTTTTGAGTCTAGCCTTTCTGATAGGTGTGAGGTGCTATCTCATTGTGTTTTCATTTGCACTATGATGATAGTGATGTTGAGCATCTTTCCATGTGTTTGCTGGCCATCTGTGTGTCTTGTTTAAAAAAAATGTCTATTCAGGTCCTTGGTCCATTTTCTTTGTCTGGTTTTGGTATCAGGGTAATGTTGGGTTTATGGAAAAATATTGAAAGGCTTCCTTCTATTTTTTTGGAATAGTTTGAGAAGAATATGTATTAACTCTTCTTTAAATGTTTGGTAGAATTCACCTGTGAAACCATTTGATGCTAGACTTCAGTTTTTTGGGAGGTTTTTGATTACTGATTCAATTGCATTGCTTGTAATCAGTCTGCTCAAATTTTCTATTTTTCCTGATTCAGTTTTGGAAAGTTGAATGTTACTAGGAATTTATCCATTGTCTCTACATTTTCCAGATTGTTGGTGTATAACTTTTCATAATGTTATAATCCTTGTATTTCTATGGTATCATTTGTTATTTCTCCTCCTTCATTTCTAATATTTTTTATTTTGACTCCTGTTTTGTACTTGGTGAATCTGGCTAAAAGTTTATCAATTTTATCTTTTCAAAGGAACATCTCTTGGTTCATTGATCTTTTCTGTATTTTTTGTTCTCTATTTCATTTATTTATGTTCTAATCTTTGTTGTTTCTTCTTTGTACTAGCTTTGGTTTTTGTTCTTTTTCTAACTCTTGTAGGTTGTTTATTTAACATTGTTTTTGTTTCTTTAGATATGTCTCTATTTACATGAAATTCTTTCTTAGAACTGCTTTTGCTTTATCCCAAAGATTTTGGAATACTGTACTCTAATTTTCATTTACCTCCATGTATTTTTTAAGTTTCTCTTTGATATCCTGGTTACCCTGTTCATTGTTCAGTAGCATGCTGTTTAGCTTGCATGTTTTGCATTCTTTCCAGGATCTTCTTGTAATTGAATTTTAGTTTCATATTGTTGTGAACATGTGAAAAATGCTTAATAACATTTCAGTCTTTTTGAATTTATTGTGACTTGTAGCCTAACATGTGAACCATCCTGTAGGATGTTCCAGGTGGACCTGAAAAGAAAGTGTACTCTCTTGTTTTAGATGGAACATTTTGTTTAGTTCCTCTGGTCTAATGAGTCATTCAAAGCCATTTGTTTCCTAGTTGATACGACGTCTGGATGATCTATCCACTGATGTATGGGGGAATTTAAAGTCCCTTCTATTAAAGTATTACTGTTAATTTCTCTCTCCATATCTGCTAATAATTGCTTTGTGCTAATAATTTGCTTAGGTGCTCTCATGTAGGATGTGTAGATACTTACAATTGTTTTATTATCTTTGTGGATTACCTCTTATTGTTATGTAGGGGTATTCTTAGTCTCTTGCTGCAGTTTTTGTTTTCTAGTGTGTTTTGTCTGATAGAAATATTGCTACACTGGCTTTTGTTTTTTATCCAATCAGTTTCCCCAGTCTTTGGCTTGGAAAATTTAGGCCATTTACTGTAAAGTAATTATTTAGGGTACCTGGGTGGCTGAGTCAGTTAAGTGTCCGACTTTAGCTCAGGTCGTGATCTCACGGTTCGTGGGTTAGAGTCCTGCGCCAGGCTGTGTGCTGACAGCTCAGAGCCTCGAGCCTTTTTCAGATTCTGTGTCTCCCTCTCTCTCTGCCCCTCCCCTGCTCATGCTGTATCTCTCTCTCCCTCAAAAATAAATAACAAACATAAAAAATAAAGTAATTATTGAAACTGATATTGCCATTTAGTTACTAGTGTTTGGATGTTTCATAGTTCTAAACTGTTACTTTCTTCTCTTCCCCTTTTCTCTTGTGGTTTGATAGCTTTTTTAGTGTTATTCTCAGACTCCTCTTTTTTTATGTGTGTGTATCTATTACAGGTGTGTGATTGTGGTTACCATTATGTTCATGCATAGCAGTATATATCAAGCTGATGATTGCTTAAGTTTGAACCCATTCTAAAAGTGCTAAATTTTCATCCCCCACCACATTTTATGTGTAGGATATCATACTTTCTTTTATTTGTGAATCCCTTGACTGGTTTTTATGGATATATTTAACTGCTTTTTAAAATTTTAACCTCTACACTGATAATGTAAGTGATTAACCTGCTATCTTTGTGATATATATGCCTTTACCTGTAATTTTTTCCCTTTCATAATTTTCTTCCACATATGGCCTTTTCTTTCCACTCAAAGAATTCCCTTTAACTTCTCTAGTAATTTTGATTTAGTGATGATTAACTCCTTTTATTTTTGTCTTGGAAACTGATTATTTCTCCTTTTATGAATGATAGCCTCACTGGGTACAGTATTCTTGATTATAGATTTTTTTCCCCAACAGTACCTTGCAAGTATCATCCCTTCAAAACTTCTGCTGAAAAATCAGCTGATGGCCTTTTCAGCTTTCCCTTATATGATACTGTTTTCTCTTGCTACTCTTAAAATTTGTCTTTATCACTACTTTTCGTCATTTAATGATTAATCATTTTAATGATTTAAGCGTCCTGGTGTGGACCTCCTTGGGTTCAACTTGTTAGGGGTTTTCTGAAATTCCTGGATCCGGATGTCTGTTTCTTTCCACAGATCAGGGAAGTTTTCAGCTATTATTCCTTCAAATAAGTTTTTTGCCCCCTTCTCTGTCTCTTTTCCTTCTGGATTACCTGTAAACACAAATGTTATTACTCTTGATTACATGTTGAATTCCTTTAACCTACTTGCATTTTTATTATTCTTT
This sequence comes from Leopardus geoffroyi, assembly GCF_018350155.1. Lineage (NCBI taxonomy): Eukaryota > Metazoa > Chordata > Mammalia > Carnivora > Felidae > Leopardus > Leopardus geoffroyi. The sequence goes on from NC_059333.1 coordinate 102,602,002, forward strand.
TTGCTGTTCAGCTTTATTGCTTTCCATTACTTTGTCTTCCAGATCACTGATCCATTCTTCTCATAGTGTAATCTGCTATTGATTCCCTCTAGTGTATTTTTTATTTTAGTTAATGAATTCTTTATCTCTATTCCATTTTTATATTTTCTACCTCTTTGTTGAAGGTTTCACTGAGATACTCCACTGGTATCTCAAAAATAGTGAGTATCTGTATGACCATTTTGAATTCTTTACCAGACACATTGCTTATTTCTGTTTTATTTAGCTCTCTTAATGTGATTTTTCCCTGTTCTTTAATTTGGGACATTTTCCTCTGTCTCTTAAGTTTGTCTGTTTTTGTTTCTATGTATTAAGGAGGTCAGTTATATCTCCTGGCCTTAAAGTATTGGCCTTGTAAAGAAGAATCCAGTGGTGCTCTGTAGTGCAATTTGCCCTGTTCAGTAGAACCTGGTACTGCAGGGGTATTTGCTATATGGTTGTGTGTGCCCTACTATTGTGGATAAGCAGAGTTTGCCCTCCAACCAGTCAGCTGCACTGTCCCAGTTTTCCTGCTGTGGGCATGCCTGACAGGATTTGGTTCCTGCACTGTTGAGGGGCTCATGTGAAGCCACTGCAGACTGGTAGGTGGGTGGTGTCAGAAATCAAGGGGCGCCTGGGTGGTTCAGTCGGTTAAGCATCCAACTTCAGTTCAGGTCATGATCTCATGGTTCATGAGTTTGAATCCCGCATCGGGCTCTGGGCTGACAGCTCAGAGCCTGGAACCTGCTTCAGATTCTGTCTATCCCTTTCTACTCTGCCCCTCCCCTGCGCATGCTCTCTCTCACTTTCCTTCAAAATAAATAAACATTAAAAAATTAAAAAAAAAATCAGGATAGTTCTCTACACTTACTTTGCTGTAGCTGTGAGCATTCTGAAAGGCAGAATGCTGTCCCTGAGCTGCCATCTGAGAGACTTTCATTGTAGATGGGGCTAGCAATCAGATTAGATGTCAGCACCCAGTCTCTCTGGTGCAACTGTGTGCGCGTCTAATGGCAGGGCCTTCTCTCTGCATGACCAGCTAAGTGGCTCAGCTCCTGGTACTGTGGGCACACTGTGATGTGGGATCATCTCCCCCTCTCCCTAGGGCAGGAGTAACTTTGGACTGGCATTGGTCCATGCCAGAGCTTCTAGTACGGTGTATAGGAATAGGAGCCACTTTGGAGAAATGGCCATGGGGGTGGGCAGGTTGGACGGGGCTGGACCACAGCATTAGGTGAGGGGTGGGACACCCGATGCTGTCAAGACAGGTGGAGAGTGTTAATGCTGGTTCTTGCAAATGTCCAGCTATCTAGGCTTGGGGAGGGGAAGAGAAATAGCACCTGCCAGAACTTTTGTTTTTGATGTCTCCTAAAGATCTCAGCCCGTCTAGCACATGTTCTGAGATGAGTAATAATTCCCCTTCAGGTATATACCCTGGGTGCTTTTCAAACTGCTGCCTCTATGTTGTATCTTGGCCAGGTTATTTATTATGCTGGCTCTTTAAGGGAAAGACTTTCTTATTGCTCTCTGGCTCTCCTGGAGCTAAGCCCACTGGTTTTTAAAGTACCAGGAGTTGAACCTGACTGATTTTAAGAGCTCATGAAATTAAGCCTCACTGGTTTTTCAAGCCAAATATTATGGGGACTCATCTTCCCAGTGTGTGTCCCCAGTGTCTGGGGTGCCCGGTATGGAATCTGATCCTCTTATTTGTTCTCGGTGTATTCCTCCCAGTTGTGGTATTGCTGGGGGTTTGTTTCCTGTCCTTGTCTCTGCCCTTCCCTTTTTGGTGTGGCCTATTATCTAGGGTTAACTGTAGAAGGTCTATTCTGCCAGTCTGTGGGTCATTTTCAGTTAGTTGTATACATGTAGTTGTTATCTTGGTGTGTCTATGCAAGATGGACTCAGGTTCCTTTTACTCTGCATCTTCATCAGTCCAGGAACAAAGATAACTAATACATAACTTAATATAACTTAAATTTATCAAATTAAACTAAATAGGCTATTTGTTGATATTATTCAAATTAAATTTATTATTTAACATACGTTTTGGCAACTGCTTATATATTATATATATTTTAAATAGCTTTAACCTGCAGCTATATCCTTAGAAAAATTTTACTGAGGCTTTGTCATCATTTTTGGTCTTGGTGCATTATTACTTATGTTCCAAACTTTTACATGTAGAAATTTAATTTCTTTAGAGGTTAAATTTTGACACCTGAGGGGGTTAGAACTTAAAATCACATTTTAAAATAATATTTATGAAAATTTTACTCTCTGATGTTTAAGGCAGAGGGAAACTTATATTTGAATTCTAACACCATCCGTTCCATGGATTTAGATAAATTACATAAATTCTACCAACCTTGTTTGTTTTATCTTTAAAATAGGAACAACTTATAGGGTCTTATGGATACAGAAGTTGACATTGTTGATTAAAGAAAGTTTTGGACACAAAGCAGGTGCTCAGTAATTTTACTGTGTTTTATTTTTTCTTAAATATTTATTTCATAAATATAGATGATCCTGGGGGACTAAGTCTACGTTTTTCTCTGTGAGAAAGCTATTGAAAAATAGTTAGATTTTGAAAACTATGAATACTTTTATTACACTTTTTTGTTTCATTGTGTGTTTCCCTTTGACCTGCTATTTCTTGCTGAATGGTCTCTTCTGGGAGAAAAGATACTTTTTTGGTTGCTTATTATCTCAAAATATTGTTTGGTATGTTAACCCATAGAGGCAAAACACCAATAAAGTTAAGAAAATAAACAGAACCAAGATCTTTGGGAGAGAACTGAACATTCAACATAAAGACTCCCTCCACTCACAAGTTCTCACAACTTTTAAGGAAGAAGTATGGAGAAAATGTGAGGGAGCTTAATACTCTTTAATATATTATTCATGATGCCTCACAATATGCCCTCAGCACCATACACCTGGGTCATATTTAATTCCATCTTCTTCCAAATCTAATTAATCGCCGAGAATTGTCAGTTCTACCTCCTATACTTTCTCCAAATATATCTATTTATGTTGATCTTATTTATCACTACTCTAGGCAGATAATTTCCTCCAGCTTGTTCTGCTCAGATTTGCAACACAGATTTTCTAACATGTCCATCTGATGATATTTGCTATTAACTGAGTATTTGGGTTACCTTCTCCCTAATCATTATTGCAAATGATTATGATATTTGCCTAATCCCCAATGTTATGATATTTAGAGGACGGGCCTTTGGGATGTAATATGGTTTGGTGAGGATGATAGGATTAGTGCCTATAATGGCTAATTTTGTGTATCAACTCTAATGGATCTTACACGCTCAGATATTTGGCTAAATATTATTTCTGCATGTATCTGTGAGAGTGATTCTGGATGAAATTAGTATGTGAATTGGTACACTCAGTAAAGCAGTTTCCCTCCCCAGTGTGAGTGGGCATTCTCCAACCTTTTGAGGGCCTGGATAGAACAAACAGGCAGAGGAAGGTAGATTTCAGCCCTTCTTGCCTGACTACTTGAGAGGAATGTCAGTCTTTTTCTCTTGGTACTTCTGGTCCTAAGATCATCACAACTAGACTGCAATCTACATCATTGGCTCTGTTGGTTCTCAGGCCTTTGTACTTATCCTGACATCATGGCTTTCTTGGGTTTCAAGTGTGTGGATGGCATATTGTGGGATTTCTCAAACTCCATAATTATGTGAGCCAATTCCTTATAATAAAACACTTCAAATAACTGTATAAATATATTTACATATCTGTTTGTGAATATGTATAATTATTGGCCCTCTTTATCTAAAGAACTCTACTATAGATATTTCGGTACTGAGAATGAATCAAGAGAAACAAAATTTTAAGAGTGAGTTTTTTAAAATTGTTTCCGAGGTTTCTGGAATTGGCTCTCTGATTAGATTTAAAAAGTCTACAGACACTATTACTAGTAGTAAAGAGAGCACTGATTTTCCATGATGTGAACTGTTTATAGAGATACACAAATTAGATAGTCCTAATCTACCACTTAAAAGAAACAAGGAACTATTACAAAGGAGGCAAGAATATACAATGAGAAAGAGATAGCCTCTTAAATGGTGCTAGACTGGATAGATACATGTAAAAGAATGAATTTGGACAACTTGCTAACACCATGCATAATAATAAACTAAATGGATTAAAGACCTAAATTTTGGACCTGAAATAAAAATTCTAGACAAGAACATAGGCAATAATTTCTCTGAAATTGACTATAGCAACAGTTTTCTACATATGTCTCCTAAGGCGAGGGAAAAAAAGGAAATATAAACTATTTACTACATAAAAATAAACATTTCCACAGTAAAGGAAATTGTAAAAAAAAAAAAAAAAAAAAAAGACAACCTACTGAATGGGAGAAGGATAGATGTGATAAGGGATTGTTACCCAAAATATATAAAGAACTTATGTCACTCAACATCACACACACAAAAATAATCCGATTTAAAAATGGGCAAAGGACATTTTTTCAAAGAAGACCTATAGAGGACATATAAATGGTCAGCAGACACAGGAAAAGATGCTCAACATCACTCATCAGGGAAATGCAGCTGAACACAAGGAGATCTCACCTCACACCTATCAGAATAGCTAACATAAAAAAGACAAGAGGAGTGCCTGGGAGGTTCAGTCGACTAAGCATCTGACTCTCAATTTTGGCTCAGGTCATGATCACATGATGGTGGGACTGAGCTGTGTTGGGCTCTGCAGTGAGCATTGAGCTGCTTGGAATTCTCTCTCTCCCTCTCCCTCTGCACCTCCCCCTCAAAATAAATAAATATGAAAAGAAAGACAAGAAACAAGTGTTGGTGAGGATGTGGAGAAAAAGGAACATGGATGAACTGTTGGGGGGAACGTAAATTGGTGCAGCCCCTCTGGAAAACAATATGGAGAGTTCTCAAAGAGTTAAAAATAAAAGTTAAAAAGTTAAAAACCATATGATCCAATGATTTCACCACTGGATATTTACCCAAATAAAATTAAAACACTAACTCAAAAAGACTTATAAACCCCTATGTTTGTTGCAGCATTATTTACAGTAGCCAAGATATGGAAGCAACCTAACTGTCCATCAGTAGATGATTTGACAAGGATACATAAACACACACACACACACACACACACACACAGGAATATTTACACAGCCATAAAAATGATGAAATCATGACATTTGAGACAATATTGATGGACCTACAGGGCATTATGCTAAGTAAAATGTGTCAGACTAAGAAAGACCAATACCATATGAGTTCACTCATAAATGAAATCTGAAAAAAATTAGAAAGTAGAATCAGAACATTACTACAAACTGATAGTAGCCAGAGGGGAGGGAGGTGAAGGTCTGAACAAAAATAGGTAAAAGGGGAGAGGGAGATAAAGGCTTCCAGTTATGGTGTTCCAGGACTCCCAGTAAGTCATGGGAATAAAAAATAGAACGTAAGGAATATAGTCAATGATATTGTAATAGTGATGTAATGAGACAGATAGCAGCTATACTTATGTTGAACCTAGCATAATATACACACTTGTCAAATCACTAAGTTGTACATCTGAAACTAATGTGAAACTGTGTGTCAACTCTGCTCAAGAAACCAGGAGCTAGGCAATTCTGTATATTATACCTCTGCACATTTTTTGAAAGCTAGTTAGTGACTATGGTAGCTCCCAATGTCCCTGAACAATATGGTGAAAGAAAAGGATGAGCTCAGAGATTCAATGACACCAGAACTTCTATATGTGCCCTAACTATAACAACAGGGATGGAATTGCGGAAAACCAAACATAGAGCCTCATGTTGAGACTGGCTACATTACAACACAAGTGGAACTTTTAGCTTTTAAAGGTGTCTACAGTTAAAATGAGGGCAATGGTTAGGAGATCATGGGGCTCCTACAAATTGGAACGGGATGTGTGGAAAAACTCTCATAAAGATGGGTAATGGAGCCCCTAAATTCTGATAAGTTTTGTCTGTGGAAAAGGTGGGTGGAATTAGCCACCCCACCTTCAGCAGAAGTGGCCTCTCAACCCCCCCCCCCCCCCCAGTGGCAGCAGAATCCATTCCCAATGAATTTGACCTCTCCACCCATGGTGGTCTTGGCCTTTCTATCTCTTTCAGAAGGGATTAACCTTATACTGCCTGAGGAAACTAATGGTGTCCTCTGAGGCAGCTACCCTGTAAGACAATGCTGATTTTCCTCAGGATTCACCCTTACCACTCCTTTTTGCTTCTACAACCGTATAGCTAGACTCAAGTGATAGTAGGTCCCTGAAAGTACGGTACAAAGTGTGTCCTATGAGGAGGTGTGCTATATGCTAAAAGAACGACAGTTTTCTAAATTATACTGGCAGAAATCTTGGAAAAATGTTTGGGAATGGATGAAAAGGATTTGGGATAGTGTAAAAGGAACATAATGTAGAATCAGTAAAAATTTATAGATATGGGCTTACTAAGAAGAAATTCTGGTTTTAACATTGCAGCTTTAAGGCACACTCTCATAATGTGTCCATGGTGGTGTGAGACCTGTCAGGATAAGCTTTCTAAGAGGAACAGGTTGCTGTATCTAGCCCCTCCTGCAACTAAAAAAGAGGTATAATGCTTAGGGGGCCTTTTGGATTTTGAAGGCAACATATTCATTATTTCAGTGTGTTCTCTGGCTGTTTTACTTAATGGTCCAAGAAACTGTTCGTTTTAAGTGGGGTGCCAAACAAGAAAAGGCTCTGCAATAGGCCTAGGCTGTTGTGCAAACCCACATGTGATCTAGCAGATACAATGATGCTGAAGTGTCAGTGGCAGATACACATGCTGTTCGAAGTCTTTAGAAGGCACTTAGAGTGAATCATACTGCAGGATCTTGGGATTTTGGAGCAAAGACCAGCCCCATCTTTTGCAGATACTCTCCTTTTAAGAAACAGTTCTTGGCTTGCTACTGGACCATGGTAGACACTGAATGCTTGACCACGGGCAACCAAGTTACCATGAGATGTGAGTTGTCCATTATGAACTGGCTATCTAGACTGGGAGAGGAGGGTAGAGAAATGTTACCTGCTAGCACTTTTGGTTTTGGAGAGGCCTTAATACAGTGCCCTTATAAAGAGAACAGAGTGCTCTGTCTCCACTGTGCGAACATATAGTAAAAAGGCAATTATCTGCAAACCAGGAAGAGGGTTATCACCAGGAATGGAATATGCTGGCCCCTTAATCTGGGGATTTTTAGCATTGAGATCTATCAGAAGTAAATTGTTGATTAAGCCACCTAGTCTCTCATATCTGATATAGTATCCCAAACTGATCAATTCAATGTTTTCTATAAAAAAATATTCCTATGGCTTTTATGGTCTATCTTGTCTATTTAGCTGTATTTTTGGTCATTCTTCCCTTTGTAACTAGTATATAGAAATTATTAGCCCCTTTGAGAGTACTAGGCTCTTTCTGGATTTTGAATCCCTATGCTAGCTATATTTATTTCACCCCTACTTAACTTTTGCTTAAAGGCAACTGTCTCTGGAAAATCATGTAATTCTCAATGTCTTTTATTCTTGCCACATGTGAGCTCAGAATTACCTATAATCCAATATATGTATCTATATTTTACTCTTCAATATTTTTGTTCTTTTTTTCCCTCCATTGAATAGTAAGCTCTCTGAGGTAAGGACCCTGTCTTGTTAAGTGATGAATACTTAATTTGTAGCGCAGCACCTAAGACTATGGACAGCTACTAAGGATAACTATTTGATAAACAAATAAATGCAAATATTATACACAATATGCACCACTGGTTAGTGGATAGTGAGGATCAGCTTAAAATGAAATATCTGTCAGGAGCCTTCAGCTGATCCTGTGATAGGATCAAAATATAAATGTGATCATTTTTCCTTTCTTCACTATATTTCCCTTATGAATCTTTGCTTTTGTTCCTTTTATGATTCCAATTTTAAGATTAGACAAAAAAGAATGGTAAAAGAGAAATAAAGACATGCAGGCTGGGCCTAAAGCTGAGTTTTTCTGAGATTTTAAAGAACATAAGTAACTTTACAGTATGGGAAAAAGAAACTAAAGTATTTTTAAAATACTGTCATAGCCTTACAATCTTAGAATAAAAGCCTCAACTTCCTAGAATAAAAAGTATTTCCATATATAAATATAATTTAAATATAAAATAATACATATTGATTATAATATATTTATTGTAAATATATAAAGCATACATATGCTACACACAAATTTAAAAAAAGTAAATCTAGGGAAGAAGTGAGAAGAGCAGAGGTGGTCAAACTTTGTTTATTTTAACAAATAAATTGGAGAAAAGACAGCATAGCTGAGAGTTTGGTACATGATTGTCATATTCTTTTTGGCACATTTATTATATTTTACAACAAATTAAATGTTAATATAAATGTTTCTACTTCATCCAATGAACATTTATTAATGTCTAAACATTTATTAAGGTTTTTAGTACTGGGGCCACAGCAATGAAAGAATGGGAATCCCTATGCCCTGCAGACCTTACATTCTTAGAAATCAAGTTACCTTCGAAATGATCTCACCCAGGAGCATGAGAACAGAAAAGCAAGTGACAACGTTTTAAAATAAAATTAAATATTCCTTAAGTGCTGAAAAATCTTTACCGAATATCTACTATCTTGCAGACATTGATCTAGGTATTCAGAATCTAGGTATTCACCTAGGTGTTGGGGATATTATAATAAAAATGTTTTTAATATGCCTTAGTATGTAAAATTGACTTTAAGAATGATTGGGTTTCTAGTATTAGAAAATATTTTCCTAAGTAAGATAACGTAGCAAATGATTTTCTGTGAGGGTTTTGAGCAAATATGAAGGAAGACTGACAGTTGTGGGCTTTGGAGACATAACTACTATGTTAGAAAAAGGAATCTGTTTTATTTTTTTAAATTTTTTTTTCCCAATGTTTATTTCATTTTGGGACAGAGAGAGACAGAGCATGAACGGGGGAGGGGCAGAGAGAGAGGGAGACACAGAATCGGAAACAGGCTCCAGGCTCTGGGCCATCAGCCCAGAGCCTGACGCGGGGCTAGAACTCACGGACCGCGAGATCGTGACCTGGCTGAATTCGGACGCTTAACCGACTGAGCCACCCAGGCGCCCCGGTACTTGTTTTTAAAGATCTACTCGCTTACCAACTTTCAGGTATACAGTACAATATTATTAAATATAGTCACCATAGTGTACATTGAATCCGATGGCTTATTTTATACCTGGAAGCTTGTACCTTTGAACATGTACCTTCACCAATTTCATTCAGCCCCAACCCCCACTTCTGGCAAACATGTATCTGTTCTCTGTATCTAAGATCTCAGTTTTGTTTTTAGACTCCACATATTAGTGAGATTTATGGTATTTCTCTCACTGTGTGATTTCATTTAATACAAAGTCATCAAGCTCTCTCCATTTTTTTGCAAATGGCAAGATCATTTTTATTGCTAAATATATTTCATTTCATATCCATACTGAATTTTCTTTATCCATTTATCCATTGACAAATAGGTTACTTACATATCTTGGATATTATAAATAATTCTGTAACAAATATGGGGTGCATATATATTTTTGAGTTAGAGTTTTTGTTCATTTTGGCTAAGTATGCAGAAGTAGAATTGTTGGATAGTATGGTAGTTCTATTTTTAATTTCTTGGAGGAACCCCCATACTATTTCCCACAGTGTGTGCAATGATGTACATTTCCACCAACAGTGACTGAGGAGTCCTTTTTCTCCATATCTTCTCCAACACTTGTTATTTCTTGATTTTTTTTTACCATAGTCATTCTAGAAGATATGAGATAATATTTAACTGTATTTCTCTGGTGATTAGCAATGTTGAGCAGTTTTTTTTCACAAGTTTGATGTAAATAAGTTCACTACCTATGTTTCCTTCTAGGAGTTTTATGGTGTCAACTCTTATTTTGATGGAGTCTTTAATCCATTTTTGATTATTTTTTTTGTGTATGGTATAAGGCAATGATCAAGTTTCATTGTTTTGCATGAGGTAGTCCCGTTTTCCCACATCATTTATTAGACTGTCCTTTCCCCATTGTATGTTCCTGACTTTTCTTGGTCATAAATTAATTGATGAGATATGCATGGGTTTATTTCTGAGCTCTCTTCTGTTCCATTGATTTATGGGTCTATTTTTATTCCAACACCATACTGTTTTGATGACTGTAGCTTTGTACTATAGTTTAAAATTAGAGAGCATGATGCCTCAAGCTTTGTTCTTCTTTATCAAGATTGCTTCAGCTATCTTTTATAGTTTCATACAAATATTAGGATTATTATATTTCTGTGTAGAAATATCATTGGAATTTGATAGGAATTGCATTGAATCTGTAGACAGATTTGGGTAGTATGGACATTTTAACAATATTCTTCCAACACAATTACATGAAAGGTCTATCCATTTATTTGTGTCTAATTTCTTTCATAAACATCTTATAGTTTTTATGGCACAGGACTTTCACTTATTGTTTAAATTTATTTCCAGTTATTTTATTCTTTTTGATGCAGTTGTAAACAAGATTGTTTTCTTAATTTATCTTTCTGATATGATAGTTCATTAGTAATAGAAAGGCAACAGATTTTTGTATATTGATACTGTATCCTGCAACTTCACTTAATTTATTTTAGTTCTTAATTTTTTTTGTGTGCGTGGAGTCTTGAGTTTTCTGTATATTAATATCATGTAATATTCAAATAGTGACAGTTTTACTTCTTTCATATTTAGATGAATTTTATTTCTTGTTCTTGTCTAATCGCTTTGGCTAGGACTATCAGTACTATGTTGAATAAAAGTGTGATATTGGGCATTCTTATCCCTGATCTTAAAGGAAATGGTTTCAGCTTTTTACCATAGAGAATGATGTTAGCTGTGGGTTTTTCATATATTACCATTATTTTGTTGAGGTGTATTCCCTCTATATCCACTTTGTTGAGAGTTTTTTTTAATCATAAATAGATATTGAGTTTTTTCAAATGCCTTTTCTGTATATTTTGAGATGGTTATATGATTTTATCCTTCCTTTTCTTAATGTAGTGTATCACATTGATTGATTAGTAGATGTTCAACCATCCTTCCATGCCTGGGGTAAATCTCATTAGATAAGTGTATGATCCGTTGAATGTATTATTGAATTTGGTGTGTTAATATTTTGCTTAGATTTTTCATCTATTTCATCACTATTATCAGCTTCCATTTTCTTGTGTCTTTGTCTGGTTTTGGTATTAGGATAACATTGGATTTATAAAAAGTGGCAGCGTTCCTTTCTTTTTTTTTTGTTTTTTTGTTTTTTTGTTTTTTTTTTTTTTGTTTTGTTTTGTTTTTTGTTTATTTATTTTTGAGACAGAGAGAGACAGAGCATGAACGGGGGAGGGGCAGAGAGAGAGGCAGACACAGAATCGGAAGCAGGCTCCAGGCTCTGAGCCATCAGCCCAGAGCCCGACGCGGGGCTCGAACTCCTGGACCACGAGATCGGGACCTGGCTGAAGTCGGACGTTTAACCGACTGTGCCACCCAGGCGCCCCCGTTCCTTTCTTTTTTTGGTGGGGGGAAGTGTTTGAGAAGGATTGTCATTAATTATTTTTTAAATATTTGGTAGAATTCACCAGTGAAGTCATTGGGTCCTAGACTTTTGTGGGTTTCTTTTGGGAGATTTATGATTACTGATTTGATCTCCTTACTAGTAATAAGTATGTTCCGATTTTCTATTTCTTCTGGATTCAGGTTATATGTTTCTCATAATTATCCATTTCTTCTAAGTTGTCAAATTTGCTGCTGTATAGTTATTTGTATTAGCTTCTTATGAATCTATGTTTTTCTGTGGTGTCAGTTGTAATTTCTACTCTTTCACTTTTTCTTTATTTCTTAGTCTAGCTAATGATTTTTCAATTTTGTTTATCTTTTTAAAAAGCCAGCTCTTAGTTTCATGGATATTTTCTATTGTTTTTTGTCTCTATTCTATTTATTTCCACTCTGATCTTCATTATTTCCATCCTTCTAATAAGTTTGGCTTTTGTTCTTTTTTTTTCTAGTTTCTTGAAGTGTAAAATAGGTTATTTGAGCAGTTTCTTATTTCTTGAGGTAGGCAGTTTGCCCTTTGGATGACCCTCTTAGAACTACTTTTGCTGAATCCCATAAGTTTTGGTATGTTGTATTTTTATTATTTGTCTTAAGATACTTTTTGATTTTTCTTTTTTTTCTTGAACTCATTGGTTCTGCAGCATGTTGTTTAGTCTCTAAATATTTGTGAATTTTATAGTTTTCTTCTTGTAACTTATTTCTAAATTCTTACCATTGTGGTCAGAAAGGATGCTTGATATGATTTCAATCATCTTAACTTTATTAAGATTTATGGCCTCACATATGATCTATCCTGGAGAATATCCCATCTGTGTTTTGAATAATATATATTCTGTTGCTCTTGGATTGAATGTTCTGTATGTATCTATTAAGTGCCTCCAGTCTAACATGTTACTTAAAGCCAATGGTTTCTTATTGTTTACTGTCTAGATAATCTATCTGTTGGTCAAAGTAGGGTATTAAAGTCCCCTGCTATTTTTTTGTGTTGCCTTCTATTTCTCCCTTTGGGTCTGTTAATACTTGCTTTATATATTTAAGTGCTTCTATGTTAGGTGCATAATATTTACAAATGTTATATCCTGTTGTTTAATGAGATTCTTTATCTCTTATTACAGTTTGACTTAATGTTTATTTTGTCTGATAGAAGTATAGCTACCCCAAGCTGCTTTTGGTTTCCAATTTCATGGAATATCTTTTTTCATCTCTTCATTCTGTGTGTGTGTCCTAAATCTGAAGTGGGCCTATTGTAGGCAGCATATAGATAGATGTGTTTTATCCATTCAACCACACTATATCTTTTGAATGAAGAATGTAGTCCATTTACATTAAAATAATTATTGATAAATATGTATTGATTGCCATTTTCTTCATTGTTTTCTAGCTATTTTATAATTTCTCTGTTCCTTTCTTCTCTTACTATTTTTCTTTGTGATTTGAATATTTTCTAGAGTGGTATGGTTAGATTGTTTTGCTTTATTATTTGTGTATTTATTATAGGTTTACTTTCTGGATACTATGACCTTACCTAAAGCAAGTTATATTTATAACAGTCTATTTTAATTTGCTAACAACATAATTTCAAATGCATTCTAAGGCTCTACATTATTACTCCCCCTCCACCTTTTGTTTTTGATATTACAATGTACATCTTTTTATCTTGCGCTTCCCTTAAATTGTTCAAATTAGAGCTATTTTTTTTACAACTTTTGTCTTTTAACCCTCATGTTAAATTTATAAGTGATTAATCCACCACCGTTTCAACATTTGATAATTCTGAATTTTATTATATACTTAAATTTATCAGTGTGATTTATATTTCCATTATTTTCCTGTAACTAATTTTCACCCCTTTATTTCAGCTTTAAAAACCCATTTAACATTTTTTTCAGTCCAGTTTAGTTGTGATGAACTCCTTTAGCCTTGCTTATCTGGGAAATCTTTACCTTTCCTTCAGTTATGAAGAATAATTTTTCCCCATAGTGTATTCTTTATTGGCAGTTTTTCTTTCAGCACGCACAATATATCATGCCTCTCCCTTCTGGCCTGCAAAGTTGCTGGTGAAAAATCTGTTAATAATCCTGTGGTAGTTCTTTGTATGTAACAAGTTGTTTTTCTCTTGATACTTTAAAAATTATCTCCTTGGGGTTTCTGAGTAGCTCAGTCAGTTAAGCATCTGACTTTATCTCTGGTCATGATCTCACAGTTCCTGAGTTCAAGCCCTGCGTTGGGCTCTGTGCTGACAGCTCAGAGCCTGGAACCTGCTTCAGATTCTATGTCTCCTTCTCTCTTTGCCCTTCCCCTGCTTGCACTCTCTCTCTCTCTCTCAAAAATAAACATTAAATTTTTTAAAAAATAAAAATAAATACAAATTCTCTCCATGACTTTTGACACTTTAATTATAATGTATCTTGGTATGGGTTCTTGTGTTCATCTTTTATGGAACTCTCTAGAATTCTTAGATCTGTATGTTCTTCCCCCAGGGAAGGGAAGCTTTCAGCCATAATTTCTTTAAATAGATTTTCTGCCCCTTTCTCTCACACTTTCCATCTGGGACTCCTATAATGTGAATGTTAATCTGTTTGATGTCCTATCATTTCCTTAAGCTAGCTTTACTCTTTTTTCTTTTCTTTTTCTTTTGCTCTTTTGTTTGGGTGAATTCCACTGCCTTGTCTTTAAGTTCACTCATCCTTCCCTCTGCTTTAATGAGCCTGCTATTGAGCTCCTAAATATTTCAATGTTTGTGTTCTTCAGCTCTGTGATTTCTATTTGGTACTTTCGTATATTTTCTGTCTCTGTTGAAATTCTTAGCCCCATTTCAGTAAGATCTTTTTCTGAGGTTTTATCTTACTTTTTTTTGGAATTTATTCCTCTTTTTTTTTCCTTGACCCTCTGTGTTACTTTCCCTGCATTAGATAAAATAGCCACCACTTTCAGATTTCACAGTGTCTTTATAGAAGAGATGACCTTATTGTTTATTCCTGCCCTATTTGGGGGTGTCTCTCAAACTTTTGTGATTGTCCAAGCAGCCTAATTTTTAATGCTTATTTATTTTGAGGGAGGGAGAGAGAGACAGAGTGAGCAAGTGGGAACAAGAGCAAGAGCAAGAGCAGGTGAGGGACAGAGAGGGAGGGAGACAAAGAATCCCAAGCAGGTTTCTCCCTGTCAGCACAGAGCCTGACACAGGGCTCAAGCCCATGAACCAAGAGATCATGACTGAGCTGAAATCAAGAGATGGACACTTAACTGAGCCAGCCAGGTGCCCTAAGCCCACTTTATTTTTGACGGCTTTAATAGTTGAGAATATACCAAGACTTTTCAGTGTCCCAGAAGGGAGGATCTCAGTCAGTACCTATATTCAGACTGAATGGAAATCAAACTCATACAAGCATAATCCCTACTGGTCACAAGAGCCTGATGATCAATGGGTGTCCCTGGGTGACAGCCACAAAAAGTATTTTGTGCCCTTGGGATGGTAGCTGGTTAATAAATTTTTCTTCATTGGTTACAGTCTGTGGGACCTTTAAGTATAAGCCTGACTGTCCACCAGAGCCAGGTAATTTAAAGATGTCCCCTGGGGCAGCTGCAAAAATCAGGGAACTTGATGAGGTATAAACTCTTTTCTGAGAGATTCTTGTTACTAGGCATGAGGCATAGGGAAAGGGCCAGAATGGTGCCCACTGTCCTCTATCTCTGGAGAGTATATCAGTAAACACCCAGATGTGTGGCAAATTAGATGCTTCTCAGGCTGATGCTTTAAGATAATCAAATAGGCCTCTTTCACAGAAATTATGGGTACTTCTAAGTTGACTGCCTCTGTTTCAGGCCATGGTAAGTCTTTGTATGCAAGCCCCTTAATTAAGAAGTGTTTCTCAGATCACTATGGCTTAGTGAGTCTTATGGACACAAACCCTATTGGCATTCAAATATACATGTTTTGGGGGATTGTCTTTCAGGTATAGGTCTTAAAATTTAGAGTGCTCAAGGTGGGTTTCAAACCCTTTACTCAGGGACAAGCTCCAGGTTTTGAGTTCCCTCCTATATGTGGGTTTCTGTGCCAGTGTTGGAGTTTATGTCAAAATTGTGTCTCAGCTTCCCCTACCCACTTCGATATGGGTTTTTCCTTGGCTATTCAATGCATAGGAGTTGCTCAACTAGTACTCCTACCCTGAGGAAGTTGTTGCATATGTAGCTGTAGATTTGGTGTGTCCAAGGCAGGAGGTGCATTCAAGCTCCTTCCACGTCACCGTCTTGAACTGAACCTTATTTTTTTAAGTGTCTATTACTCAGTGTGATTTAGTGCCTGTTGATAGAAATTATTTTTCCGGGGAGAGAGGGAAGATGGCGGTGTAGGAGGACGCTGGGCTCACCGCGTGTCCTGCTGATCACTTAGATTCCACCTACACCTGCCTAAATAACCCAGAAAACTGCCAGAGGATTAGCAGAACGGAGTCTCCGGAGCCAAGCACAGATGAGAGGCCCACGGAAGAGGGTAGGAGAAGCGAGCTAAGCCTGCCCCTCCTGCCCCCGTGCACCTTGCCTACCCACCCCAGCTAATACGCCAGATCCCCAGCATCACAAGCCTGGCAGTGTGCAAGTAGCCCAGACGGGCCACACCACCCCACAGTGAATCCTGCCCCTAGGAGAGGGGAAGAGAAGGCACACACCAGTCTGACTGTGGCCCCAGCGGTGGGCTGGGGGCAGACATCAGGTCGGACTGCGGCCCCGCCCACCAACTCCAGTTATACACCACAGCACAGGGGAAGTGCCCTGCAGGTCCTCACCACGCCAGGGACTATCCAAAATGACCAAGCGGAAGAATTCCCCTCAGAAGAATCTCCAGGAAATAACAACAGCTAATGAACTGATCAAAAAGGATTTAAATAATATAACAGAAAGTGAATTTAGAATAATAGTCATAAAATTAATCACTGGGCTTGAAAACAGTATACAGGACAGCAGAGAATCTCTTGCTACAGAGATCAAGGGACTAAGGAACAGTCACAAGGAGCTGAAAAGTGCTTTAAACGAAACGCAAAACAAAATGGAAACGACGACGGCTCGGATTGAAGAGGCAGAGGAGAGAATAGGTGAACTAGAAGATAAAGTTATGGAAAAAGAGGAAGCTGAGAGAAAGAGAGATTAAAAAATCCAGGAGTATGAGGGGAAAATTAGAGAACTAAGTGATACACTAAAAAGAAATAATATACGCATAATTGGTATCCCAGAGGAGGAAGAGAGAGGGAAAGTGCTGAAGGGGTACTTGAAGAAATCATAGCTGAGAACTTCCCTGAACTGGGGAAGGAAAAAGGCATTGAAATCCAAGAGGCACAGAGAACTCCCTTCAGACGTAACTTGAATCGATCTTCTGCACGACATATCATAGTGAAACTGGCAAAATACAAGGATAAAGAGAAAATTCTGAAAGCAGCAAGGGATAAACGTGCCCTCACATATAAAGGGAGACCTATAAGACTCGTGACTGATCTCTCTTTTGAAACTTGGCAGGCCGGAAAGAATTGGCACGATATCTTCAGTGTGCCAAACAGAAAAAATATGCAGCCGAGAATCCTTTATCCAGCAAGTCTGTCATTTAGAATAGAAGGAGAGATAAAGGTCTTCTCAAACAAACAAAAACTGAAGGAATTTGTCACCACTAAACCAGCCCTACAAGAGATCCTAAGGGGGACCCTGTGAGACAAAGTACCAGAGACATCACTACAAGCATAAAACATACAGACATCACAATGACTCTAAACCCGTATCTTTCTATAATAACACTGAGTGTAAATGGATTAAATGCGCCAACCAAAAGACATAGGGTATCAGAATGGATAAAAAAACAAGACCCATCTATTTGCTGTCTACAAGAGACTCATTTTAGACCTGAGGACACCTTTAGATTGAGAGTGAGGGGATGGAGAACTATTTATCATGCTACTGGAAGCCAAAAGAAAGCTGGAGTAGCCATACTTATATCAGACAAACTAGACTTTAAATTAAAGGCTGTAACAAGACATGAAGAAGGGCATTATATAATAGTTACAGGGTCTATCCATCAGGAAGAGCTAACAATTATAAATGTCTATGTGCTGAATACCAAAGCCCCCAAATATATAAAACAACTACTCATAAACATAAGCAAACTTATTGATAAGAATGTGGTAATTGCAGGGGACTTTAACACCCCACTTACAGAAATGGATAGATCATCTAGACACACGGTCAATAAAGAAACAAGGGCCCTGATTGAGACATTGGATCAGATGGACTTGACAGATATATTTAGAACTCTGCATCCCAAAGCAACAGAATATACTTTCTTCTCGAGTGCACATGGAACATTCTCCAAGATAGATCATATACTGGGTCACAAAACAGCCCTTCATAAGTACAAGAATTGAAATTATACCATGCATACTTTCGGACCACAATGCTATGAAGCTTGAAATCAACCACAGAAAAAAGTCTGGAAAACCTCCAAAAGCATGGAGGCTAAAGAACACCCTACTGACGAATGAGTGGGTCAACCAGGCAATTAGAGAAGAAATTAAAAAATATATGGAAACAAACGAAAATGAAAATACAATAATCCAAACGCTTTGGGATGCAGCGAAGGCAGTCCTGAGAGGAAAATACATTGCAATTCAGGCCTATCTCAAGAAACAAGAAAAATCCCAAATACAAAATCTAACAGCACACCTAAAGGAAATGGAAGCAGAACAGCAAAGACACCCCAAACCCAGCAGAAGAAGAGAAATAATAAAGATCAGAGCAGAAATAAACAATATAGAGTCTAAAAAAACTGTAGAGCAGATCAACGAAACCAAGAGTTGGTTTTTTGAAAAAATAAACAAAATTGACAAACCTCTAGCCAGGCTTCTCAAAAAGAAAAGGGAGATGACCCAAATAGATAAAATCATGAATGAAAATGGAATGATTACAACCAATCCCTCAGAGATACAAACAATTATCAGGGAATACTATGAAAAATTATATGCCAACAAATTGGACAACCTGGAAGAAATGGACAAATTCCTAAACACCCACACTCTTCCAAAACTGAATCAGGAGGAAAGAGAAAGCTTGAACAGACCCATAACCAGCGAAGAAATTGAATCGGTTATCAAAAATCTCCCAACAAATAAGAGTCCAGGACCAGATGGCTTCCCAGGGGAGTTCTACCAGACGTTTAAAGCAGAGATAGTACCTATCCTTCTCAAGCTATTCCAAGAAATAGAAAGGGAAAGAAAACTTCCAGACTCATTCTATGAAGCCAGTATTACTTTGATTCCTAAACCAGACAGAGACCCAGTAAAAAAAGAGAACTACCGGCCAATATCCCTGATGAATATGGATGCAAAAATTCTCAATAAGATACTAGCAAATCAAATTCAACGGCATATAAAAAGAATTATTCACCATGATCAAGTGGGATTCATTCCTGGGATACAGGGCTGGTTCAACATTCGCAAATCAATCAACGTGATACGTCACATTAATAAAAAAAAAAAGAGAAAAGAACCATATGATCCTGTCAATCAATGCAGAAAAGGCCTTTGACAAAATCCAGCACCCTTCCTTAATAAAAACCCTTGAGAAAGTCGGGATAGAAGGAACATACTTAAGGATCATAAAAGCCATTTATGAAAAGCCCACAGCTAACATCATCCTCAACGGGGAAAAACTGAGAGCTTTTTCCCTGAGATCAAGAACACGACAGGGATGCCCATTCTCACCGCTGTTGTTTAACATAGTGCTGGAAGTTCTAGCATCAGCAATCAGACAACAAAAGGAAATCAAAGGCATCAAAATTGGCAAAGAGGAAGTCAAGCTTTTGCTTTTTGCAGATGACATGATATTATACATGGAAAATCCGATAGACTCCACCAAAAGTCTGCTAGAACTGATACATGAATTCAGCCAAGTTGCAGGATACAAAATCAATGTACAGAAATCAGTTGCATTCTTATACACTAACAGTGAAGCAACAGAAAGACAAATAAAGAAACTGACCCCATTCACAATTGCACCAAGAAGCATAAAATACCTAGGAATAAATCTAACAAAGATGTCAAAGATCTGTATGTTGAAAACTATAGAAAGCTTATGAAGGTAATTGAAGAAGATTTAAAGAAATGGAAAGACATTCCCTGCTCATGGATTGGAAGAATAAATATTGTCAAAATGTCAATACTACCCAAAGCTATCTACACATTCAATGCAATCCCAATCAAAATTGCACCAACATTCTTCTCGAAACTAGAACAAGCAATCCTAAAATTCATATGGAACCACAAAAGGCCCCGAATAGCCAAAGTAATTTCAAAGAAGAAGACCAAAGCAGGAGGCATCACAATCCCAGCCTCTACTACAAAGCTGTCATCATCAAGACAGCATGGTATTGGCACAAAAACAGACACATAGACCAATGGAATAGAATAGAAACCCCAGAACTAGACCCACAAACGTATGGCCAACTCATCTTTGACAAAGCAGGAAAGAACATCCAATGGAAAAAAGACAGCCTCTTTAACAAATGGTGCTGGGAGAACTGGACAGCAACATGCAGAAGGTTGAAACTAGACCACTTTCTCACACCATTCACAAAAATAAACTCAAAATGGATGAAGGACCTGAATGTGAGACAGGAAACCATCAAAACCTTAGAGGAGAAAGCAGGAAAAGACCTCTCTGACCTCAGCCGTAGCAATCTCTTACTCGACACATCCCCAAAGGCAAGGGAATTAAAAGCAAAAGTGAATTACTGGGACCTTATGAAGATAAAAAGCTTCTGCACAGCAAAGGAAACAACCAACAAAACTAAAAGGCAACCAACGGAATGGGAAAAGATATTTGCCAATGACATATCGGACAAAGGGCTAGTATCCAAAATCTATAAAGAGCTCACCAAACTCCACACCCAAAAAACAAATAACCCAGTGAAAAAATGGGCAGAAGACATGAATAGACACTTCTCTAAAGAAGACATCCAGATGGCCAACAGGCACATGAAAAGATGCTCAATGTCGCTCCTTATCAGGGAAATACAAATCAAAACCACACTCAGATATCACCTCACGCCAGTCAGAGTGGCCAAAATGAACAAATCAGGAGACTATAGATGCTGGCGAGGATGTGGAGAAACGGGAACCCTCTTGCACTGTTGGTGGGAATGCAAATTGGTGCAGCCGCTCTGGAAAGCAGTGTGGAGGTTCCTCAGAAAATTAAAAATAGACCTACCCTATGACCCAGCAATAGCACTGCTAGGAATTTATCCAAGGGATACAGGAGTACTGATGCATAGGGGCACTTGTACCCCAATGTTCATAGCAGCACTCTCAACAATAGCCAAATTATGGAAAGAGCCTAAATGTCCATCAACTGATGAATGGATAAAGAAATTGTGGTTTATATACAGAATGGAATACTACGTGGCAATGAGAAAAAATGAAATATGGCCTTTTGTCGCAACGTGGACGGAACTGGAGAGTGTGATGGTAAGTGAAATAAGCCATACAGAGAAAGACAGATACCATATGGTTTCACTCTTATGTCGATCCTGAGGAATTTAACAGAAACCCATGGGGGAGGGGAAGGGGAAAAAAAAAAAAAAAGAGGTTAGAGTGGGAGAGAGCCAAAGCATAAGAGAGTCTTAAAAACTGAGAACAAACTGAGGGTTGATGGGGGGTGGGAGGGAGGG
Source organism: Leopardus geoffroyi (assembly GCF_018350155.1). Taxonomy (NCBI): domain Eukaryota; kingdom Metazoa; phylum Chordata; class Mammalia; order Carnivora; family Felidae; genus Leopardus; species Leopardus geoffroyi. The sequence continues at coordinate 102,623,360 of NC_059333.1, forward strand.
GAGTGTGGGTGATGGGTATTGAGGAGGGCACCTTTTGGGATGAGCACTGGGTGTTGTATGGAAACCAATTTGACAATAAATTTCATATATTAAAAAAATAAATAAATAAATAAATAAATAAATAAATAAAAAGCTTTAAAAAAAAAAGAAATTATTTTTCCTTTTCTAACTTAGAAATTACACCAAATGACATCATACATGTTGATTTTTTGTCTTCTAACTTGTTTAGTAAGGTGTCCAGTACTCTCTAAGTATAGATGGAGGTAAAAAGTCAAATGTGCAATTTAAAATTACACTTTTTACTAAGGAAATAAATAATATTTCCGAGTAATTCCGTTGTAAATTTTACTGTGATAGGCATATGTCATAATCCCTCGCTCTGTATACTTTCCTTTTGGAAGGATATAGGCTTATTTAATAGGGAGAAAGGATACAGCATCTTTGATTGGAAACAGCACAATTTCCTATAGTGCCTACCAGGGCACTCTCTGTATGTTCCTGGCACACTTTGCAACTGGGCAGTCAGTATCTTGGCTTTCTATTTCCACCATCACTAAAGTGATTTTATGCAGGGATTTCATAATGATTATCTGCACTGGCATATAATCTTAACTGCTTCCTCCCTATTCATAATGGAGCCTCTGGGACTCTAAACATCAGCTGCCAGTTCCTCAGGGAATCGTAATATTCTCTGCCTACTTCCCTCTGTTCTATTGAAGTTTCCTTTTAAAACTCTATTTTTTTCATGAAGTTTTTGCATTCCTAATGACTTCTGCTTTGTGAATTTAGCTGCTATTAGTTTTATACAAGTTTATTCCTGTTTTACCTTCTTTAAGTGTATCTTTTATCATGACACAATATTCTTCTCATTCTCTATCATCCCTTTAACCTTTCCCTATAGCTTGTGTATGTATGATTCCAATAAAGCCACTTCTATTGTGGAGTTTTCCAGATACCTATTTGACAACCCCTTATTTTCAACCTTTCTTATTTATTTTAAGTCTGTTTCTAATGGCCTTCATTTAAACTGGTGCATTTGAACTCTGTCCTTTAGTAGGAGTCATAATTCTAGATACACAGAGAGTAATGGTTATAATAGCTGTCATGCTTCTTCCATCTTATTTTATGTTTACTGATTATTTTAAACTATTCTTTTCTATATTTCCTTATTTTTACATGTTTTTATCAAGTTGCTATTAATTTTATGTTTCCCCACATATTTGGATTTTTTTTTGAGCAATAGCGTAAGCCTATGAGCAGGGGAAGGACAAAGGGAGAGGGGGAGAGAGAATCTCAATCAGGCTCCACACCTAGCACAGAGACTGATGTGGAGCTTGATTCCATGACCATGAGATCATGGCCTCATCAGAAAACAAGAGTCAGCCACTCAGCTGACTGAGCCATCCAGGTGCCCACGGATATTCTAACTGTAATTTTTATTTTATTACCTTAGCTGACCCTGTATTTAGAATTACATACATATACCTACTATTGTTTGGCAAAAAATATTTCCCCATGATGGCATAGTGATTCCCCACAAGATGGTCTGTGTCACTCATCCCATTCAGTTGAGACATTTAAAAAACACTTTTATTCATACTATCTTGCCACCCCTCCATCTTCACTCTGGGGCCTTTAAATGCCCCAAGTCCTGGATGAGCTACTTAAAAATTTTAGTTCTTGATTATGATTAAAATTTTCCTACAGTTTAGCATGTTCTTTATGTTTCAAATGTCCTTAAGTAGTTCCTCAACCATCTCCCTCAGATGCAATTATATCATTGCACATTAACCATCTTCTGTGAGATGATGACTTTGTCAGTAGGTATAGGATTTGAGGGATACGTAATATTTTTCTCAGTAGTCAGCAAATGTTATATTAGCCTCTTCAAGTTTCAAGTATTACAAATGAGAAATTTGATTCCAGTCCTTTTACCTGTGTAGATATTATTAACCTGTTATTATTAACAACATAAATTATTTTTATGTTCTAGGAACTTGTAGATTTTAGCTTTATCTGTAAAATTCAAAAATGCCTTGCCTAATAAGTATATTGCTTTTTCATTAATCCACCTTAGGACCTGATAGTTGTATTTGTATCCACAGGTGTTCCTAAAGCTTAGATTCCCTTCCATTATTTGTTTAATCATTGCCTATCCAGTATCTGCTCTTTTTCCTTTCCTTTGAAGTGTTATTTGCACACTGAGTGTCTTAGATTGCCTTACACGTGTCATCCTTTTTTTTCATATGTTTTCTCTATTTACATTTTTTCTTTGCTTTTGGCAATACTTTTTTATATTTTCAAGCCACTAATTTGTGGTAACAACAGTGACTATCCTCTTTTTAATTATGTGAGTATGTCATTTAAAAATGTAGGTTTCTGTCTGTTTAAACTTCAGAATGCCCTTTAATGCTCTTTTTGTTTGGTTTTGTTTTTAATCATCCTCGCCCACCTGCTTTTAATATGTGAAACTTTTGACAGATCTCCGTGGCTACTGGTCCAGCTTAGACATACTGCTATTGATCTTTGTTGAGTGAGTTGGCTCACTGGGGCTCAGGGTTGGTTCTTGCCTTACCCAGTGCAGTCAATAATGTGAAAACTTTTTCTTACATAGCCAACAGTTATAAGCAAAACTGGTAAAAAGTAGCAAAATATGTTACATCAAAATATACCACCCTGGCATACTAAAGAAATAGCTGCTGCAAGAAGGACAATCTGACCCTTCTTTGCACTGCCTCCCCTTTGTCCCTGGAAAGCAGGAGATAAGTCTTCCATGTGAAAGATACCTTCCTTGTACCAGGAAAATAGAAGACATCTTTATCACCATAGTGAATTTAGGGCTGAGAAGGCACTAAACAAAAACCTTGTTACTTTTGTCCCATTTACCCTATCCATAGCCCAGACTCCTGTATCTTGTCAATTCTTTGTAAATTTTTTTCTAAAAGGTATAAAGGCTTCCTGTTCTGTTCGCTTCTTTAAGTCTCCATTCTCTTATGAAGTCTTCCTTATACATATATTCAATAAAATTTGTATGCCTTTCTCCTATAAATCTGTCTGCCAGTTTAATTTTTAGAACCAGCCAGGGATCCTAAACAGTTGAGGAAAACTTTTTCCTTCCTTACACTTCTAAGGCCATGGAACATGAACTGTTCTCCTAACTCTGTATCCCATCAAGTTTTCCAATTCCCTGGGGTAGGCTCACATCTTAACCTGCTCTTTCATTTCCTTATTGGTCTTCTTGCTCTGGTAGAGATTAGAGTGTGTTGTAATCTCTGCTGGCCAGAATGCTCAGATAACTGAAGGTCCTGTTATTATCAGCATTCTCTGCTTTGAGGACCTCGCAAACTCACATCTGTGCTTCCTCAATCTGGTGTCCCAAAATTCATTGACACCCATGGAAGAGAAAACCATGTATCAGTCCTCTCTACCTTAACTACTACAGAACAGTCTTCTTTCCACTTATGTGCCTTTAAACCCCAGTGGTCCCTTGGTTTCGGCAAGAAAGATAGATTTGGAATTCTCAATGGTGGAACGAAAGCTGGGGTTCACAGTCATGTTTCCATAATCCTCTACCTCTTCTAGTGGAAGCTTCCATGTGCTGTAATCCTCCTTGTTCTCACCTCAAGTTTCTAGAAACAAAGATCCTCTCCCATTGCTTTATATCTAATTTAGTCTCTTTATGTAGACATTCAGATTATGTTCAAGGATACTTTGAACATTTTCTTTCAGGTTCTCTTCATTCATCCATCAAACTTGACCTTGTGCTCTTTTCTGGTGTGTTAGTTTAGGCTCTTTGTTGACCCAAGTGGATAATCCAACTCCTTATTGACTATCTCCACTATATGAATTTTCAGGAAACTTTTATTTGATTGATGCACATACGCTTTATTTTTAGTCACAAAATAGGATTGTATACACATGTGCATACATCAAGCTTCCAATATTTTTGAAAGGTATCCTAAGTGCATATAAAATTTCCCCCAAACCTTTAAGTTTTAAATGTCACCCTGAAAAATGCAATGTAACTGTAGTGTCTACATAAACTTCCTTACAGTCTTTGTAGTTGAACCTGTAACATTTCTGGGATAATTCTTGTGCTGTCATTTGTAATGAATTCCCTCCTTAGGCCATCAGTGGATGTTCTATGTATGCACATAACAAATCTGCAAGAAACAAAATGTGCAAGTACAAACTTTGGCTTGTGAAGTGCAAGGAAATCAATTTGACCAGTTCAAATTAAATTATTTTCCCCACTGAATATAATTTTAGAGGAAAATATACCAATGCAGCTTAGTCTAATGGAATACTTTGGTGAATAATGATGTGACATTTGCAGTATCTCATTTTATTTCTAAGATAAAAGATAATGTACAAAATAAACAACTAATAATAAAATGTATTAGATACTTACTCTGCCAAGTAGTCTTAGTACTTTAGATGTATTTTATCCTTTAATAAACATAACCAAATTAGTAGTGAGTTATTATTTTCTTATTTTATGGATGAGGACATTAGAGTATATACAAATTAAGAAAGTTGTATTAAATCTGGCAAATGACAGATAAAGCCTGATTTTAAAACTGTGTTGTCTGAATCTATGTCTCAATTAACTGTAGCAGTATGGAATTTTATTTATGAATACCTATGTAAAATAAGAAAACCACAGATGAAGAATTTTAAGTAAATATATCTGAAAAAAATTGAATTATTAAATATGATTCATACAATTGTAAAATACTTTAATAACCATGAAATATTTCTAAATATATGGCTGTGGCAGCTGGCATGGAAGAAAAAATATAAATACTGGATTCTCAAGTATTAGTCTTTCCTGCATAAATGTATTTTCTCATTTAAAAAAAATTCTCAATTTTATAAGTTATAGAATGGAACTGTTCTGAAAGAGGTTTATGTGAACTTTAATGTTAATCATTAAACAAAAATCTGTGTGTACAGTTTTATTTTTCAGTCTTCTTTACTTTCAAATTTAATATTAATGAAGCCCCCTTTAACATAGGCAAAAAATACAGGGTTATAACAGTTCAGGTAGTATATTAAAAAAAGAATGTCCTTCTTGTAAGCCAAAAAGGGCTGCTTACGTGAGGCAACAAAGTCAACATACTAAATTTAAATATTTGTTTTTTTCTTCTACACAAAAATATACAATGGTTATATAAATGAAGAATGCGTAAGTTATACATTAAGCTTAGAATCCTTTGTAATAAATTACTATATGGACAGAAAAATTAGAAATATTATTATGCTCTAAGGCTATCCATATTTTAAAATGGGGAATTAAAAAAGCTGCTCATAATTATTTACAAAGAATAGCTTTATTTCACTTTGTGTTCACTTAATGACCCAGGTCAGTCCCAAAACTTCTTGAGTTGCATACTCCCTATTCTGTGCTGGCAATTCAGTCATGGCTGAACCCTGGACCAATCCTCAACAAGACAATTATATATGTATGTGTCCTGCAAAATTTTGTTCCATTGGAATCAGTCCTGCTGCCATTACCTTGTTCAAGGCAACGATGTTTTATTTAATTGTTCATCTTGATTCACAAAATAAGATTAGAAAAGTTCAACATTTATTAATAGCTATGCTTTCATATGGTTTAAGCCCTATTTTTGTATTTCAATAAAAGAAAAATGAGGATACTTGTTTCCTCCCTTCCACCAAAAAACTTTCCCGCCTGGTTGTCACCTGAATATTTTTGTTCCCAAATTACCATTGGGAAAAATAAAGTAATCTGGAAAATAATGAGACTACACATAATGGCATTTTCAAATCTGTAAGGTGATAATCTTTTATATCCATGATTTGGATTCCAATTTGTTATCAAGTATGGCATATTTACTTCTGTTTTCATTGGTCATTTCTTGAGACAAAAGTAGAGAAATCCTAATCAATAAGGGAAAGCTACTTATTTATTCATTATTTGGCATGTATGTGTATGATTGATGTTCTTTTATTTTTAAAATGCTTTGTAAGGAATTTGGTTATTTATAATAATGAAAGGAAACCCTGTGTGTGTTATTGTTTTATAGGGGGAGAATTTCAATGTCACTCTGTCATGGGATTCTGTACTTGGCAGGTGTGCTTAAAAATTTGGCTACACAAGCCTGTTCAAAATGCTCCAAGACAGCACAGCCAGGTGGCATATGCCACATCATATACATATTGTGTTGCCCTTCAGCAGTCAACAAGGAGAACTCATCCCCTTTATCGTTCATCCTAATGACACACATCCAGAATGATCAATATACATGCTAAAAGCAAAATAAGAAGAGAGACAATTGATTATATTATCTACACAGAAGAAATTAATTGTTTGGACATAATTATGAATAACTCAAGGAAATAAAGAGAATTGGTGATCTAAATATTTTAAAAATGCATTCTAAAAGATTTTTCTTGAGCAACAGCAGAAACTTCTTTTCTCTTCCAAAGTTGACTGTTGTAAAATTATATATAATTATGTAAATAAAAACATTATTTTTCAGAGAGAAAAACAAAGAATCATCACTTGGGTTGTGAATGTATTTATCAACATTTTAAAAATATGGATTAATTTGTGATACCTATTAGGGACATGGTCAAGTTTCTTAAGTTCATTGGAAAGCACAACTAAGCAGTTTTCATGAAGACTGATAATCTTATACTATTGTTAACTTTCTGTAAAGTTAAACAGTGCCTAAGATACTGAAACCAAAATTTACACAAGGTATATTCTGAAACCAAAATTTACACAAGATGTTATATATTTTAATAAGGAAGTGTGACCTAAAATTTAGGGTTTTCAAAATCAGTTATTACTAATCACATTTTATCTGTGATAAGGCTTTCATATAAATCAAACTTCAAAAAAGATCAATCATTATGTATATTCCTAAACTATTAAAACACTAATCAATAAAATATTTAATCCTTTTTAGAAACACTATATGAGAGCTCCTAATATTTACTCTATCAGAAAAATGTGCAAAGACTACTCGATTGTACTTCACAGCTTACCAGTTTACCTTTTTATTAAAAAAAAAAACAAACTGGACACTAGCATTCAACATTAAATGCTTCCCATTGAATTTTATATACTCAATGCCTCCTGATGTCTATTTAGACACTAAAAAAATAAGTAAAACTATTACCTTGGTAGTAAGAGTGGAGCTTTGTTTTGTGTTTTGTTTTGTTTTCATATTAACATCTGATTTGTTTTCTAGGAACTAGATTCTCCATAAGGAAATAGAACAATTTATCTAAAATATCATCCAAAACTTGTAAGCAAAATACATTTTATATGTTAATATCCTTTGCTTGAGATACCAGCTTACCAGTTTTCTCAGTCTATGAAATTTTAAGATATAGGGGTGCCTGGGTGGCTCAGTTACACATCCAACTCTTGGTTTTGACTCAGGTCATGATCTTGTGTTTTTTTTAGTTCTAGCCCTGTGTCAGGCTCTGCACTGGCATAATGGAGCCTGCTTGAAATTCTCTCTTCTAGCCTCTCCACCACTCGTGCTGTCTCTGTCTCTCTCAAAATAAATAAACTTAATTTTTTTTTAAGATTTATCCGAAACACATTTCACACATGTATTATTTAGTATGAGTCTATCTCCAGGTAACAGAAAGCACAAACAATAATTACACAAATAGTGCTTTGTTTCACATGTACCAAGAAGTCTTGGAGTTAAGTGGCTGCTAGATTAATCTTACGATTTTATGGCCAATTATTTGTTGTTTTTGTTTTTGGTTGTTTAAATAAATTTTCTTGTCCTCTTATGCTCATAAAATTGTGCCATCCTATACATCCTGTTTTCTTTCAAAGTAAAAAGAAAGGGAAGGGGGAAAAAAAGGTAAGTACATCTGTGTTTATTGTCCATGGATATGTCAGAGACCCATCACCAGCAGCATGGAGAACTAGGTGAGTATTTGATGTTCATGGTATACATAGGCATGTGAAAAAGGGAACTGGTATTGGGTATATGGACCAAGAAGAGGCTCTAAAGCAACCAAAAGCATTCAAGGTGTGCTTCAAATTTCAAATGGGGAGTGTGCAGGTTCATACAACATAGTTACATAAATTATTTTGAAAGAATTATGATTGCTGCTGGCAAAGTTTAAACTATCTCCTACATGATTGGCTATTTATCTAGAAGTGTTACATTACCTCTCTTTCAGTCTGAAGTAGAAGGATGTGTTATGGGAAGTGGCCCAGTTGCAATTGACAAGGTGGGGTTGAAACAAGTCAAAACTTCATGGAGTTCCAAGAAGTCAAACAGGATACAGGCAGAGGCCCTACTTCCTCAGTGTCCTTTTCACTTTTCTTTGAGTGGCTCTTTTAGCAATACCTATTTCATCTTGAATCTTCTCAGTACAAGAGTGAGACAAACTACAATTATTTCCAGAATATTATTAGCAAATATTTACATACATATCAGAAAAATATAGATTAACAAATGGAAATCCTCTTTTGTCTGCTTTTATGAGTTTAATGGGGCACCCCCAAAAAGATACACTAAATGTCCTAACTCCCATTATCTTAGTGTGTGACCTTAAGATGAGGTCTTACTGGAGTAGGATGGGCTCTAACTCAATGTGACAGGTGTCCTTAAAAGGAAAGGGGAGAGGTAGAAAGAGAAGATGGCCATGTGAATACACAGAGTTACAGAGACACGTGTAAAGAGGAAGGCAAATATCACAGTTCTGCTCCACAAACCATGGAATATCTAGTGCTTCCAGAAGCTGTAAGAGGTGAGAAAGGATATTCTTCTGGAGGCTTGGGGGGGGCGGGGGGCGGGGATGGCTCTGCCGACACCTTAACTTTGGTCTCCAGAAACAGAATAAATTTCTGTTGTTATAAGCTACCTGGTTTGTGGCACTTTGTTACTGCAGCCCTAGAAAATTTATACCCAATGTCACTTTACTTCACAGAAATAATTTGTTAAATCATAGTGAATTTTTGTCCCATAAATTTCCCTATTAGTGTATCATATGTATTTTGTGGGTATTTATTATTTGTCACTTGTTCATTGCCTCATGTTGCTTATCATCACCTGTAAGACCAGGAGCCAGAGTTGAAACTAACACTCCTTGGTGGACTTTGACCCACTTCATCTTCTTGATCTTCAGCATCTTCTTGAACCATGGTGAGTGCATCTATCACTCTTAGTCCCTAAGGTTTCTATAATGCTGGTGTAATGGAGGCCAAGTGGAGCCTGCTTATCTTAAAGTAAAGCTTGCCTTCAAGTTCTGGGGTGTTAATACCTACCAAGAAAACATACTAACAATGCAGGATGGAAACTAATGAATAGATGGTTCCCTAAATTCGCAATTCTTTTTTTTAAGTTTATTTTTCAGTTTTGAGACATAATTCACATATAACACTTTATAATTTTAAGGTGTGCAGCATACTGACTTGACATACATACTGTGAAATGAGCACCACTGCAAATTTAGTTAGCATCCATCATCTCAAAGGTATCGAAAACCAAACCTGTGTTTTTCCTTGTGATGAGAACTTTGAGGATCTACTCTCAGCAAGGTTGAAATATACCATAAAGTAGTGTTAACTGTAATCATCACATTGTATATTGCAGCCCTGGTACTTATTTTATAACTGGACGTTACAACATACTGGCCACCTTCATGCACTTTCCCCATCTCCTACACCCCTGACTCTAGTAGTCACAGAGCTGATCAGTTATCTTAAACAAACAAACAAACAAAAACAAGGAAATGGAGGTAGGAGGTTAGGGAGAAGATTGAGTAGAGGGGTAAGAAAAACTCTATTGCTGTCGATCTTTGATACTTCCCACATTAATTTAGGCGGTAAAATATGTTTGTTAAATTAGTTGCAAACAATACTGATACTGTGTCATTCTTCTATACTGCATGAGATTTAAAAATTCCCCTAAAATCATTTGTTAAAATTAAAAAAAAATAAAAATTTTATGGCAAAAAGGAGTAAAATCATGGTTATTGAATCAGGATAAATGAAAGGTTAGATTTATAGCTATAATGGATATATAATCAGTTTGAAAGTACTGAAAAAATTGTGTAAATATGCACATACTTTTCTACACATTACCTAACATTCATTAATGTTTATAATTGTACTTGGGAAAAATTGTAACCAATTGCATATAAATGGCAATAAAAGTTTGTACTGGGGTTGCCGAGGTGGCTCAGTTGGTTAAGTGTCCAACTCTTGATCTCGACTCAGGTCATGATCTCACATTTTGTGAGTTTGAGCCCCACATTGGGTTCTGCACTGATGGCGTGGAGCCTGCTTGGGATTCTGTCTCTCCTTCTCTCTGCCCCTCCTCACCTTGTGCTTGCTCTCTCTCTCAAACTAAATACTTAATTTTTTTTAATTAAAAATATAAAAGAAAATTAAAAACAGTTTGTTCTGCATGTTAAAACTTAACCTGACGCTAGATTATTGTGTCTGCACTATGCATTTTCAATTTGTTAACTCTCCAGCATTTTAAACCTGAGATATAAAATTTGATTCATTCCAATGCAAATAGAAACAAGACTTTCATTTTGGACTAGGCATAGGATAAATAATTTTCAAAAGGATATTTTAGATAAACATACAAATTTTTTCTTAGTAAAATTTCAACTCCTAGTAAGTGTAGTGATAGTGGCTGATTAGCCCAGCTATGAGGATGAACACTGTAATATCCAAATCCTTGAAATATGGGAAAAGGGAGACAGAAAATATTGAGTTTTATTCTGAAAGGCAATATTTTATGTTTTAAAGGAATATTTATTCAGGAATTTACTATATAACTTTTTAAATTTGAACTATAGTTGACATAATTATTTTATGTTTGTATGCATTGTGAAATGGTCACCACAATGTCTAGTTAACATTCATCACTTTATATAGTTATATTTTTTCTTATAACTTTAAGAGCTATTCTCCCAGCAATTTTCAAATATGCAGTACAGTATTAACTGTAATCACCTTGCTATACATTACATCCTCATGACTCATTTATTTTATAACCAGACATATGTAACTTTTGACCCCATCACCCATTTTTCCTCATTCCTAAACCCCCACCTCTGGCAACCACCAATCTGTTTTTTTGATTTCAGTTTTTGGGTTGTTTGTTTCTTTTGCTTCTTTTTTAGATTTCACATATAAGTGAGATCATACAGTATTTTTCTGTTTGACTTATTACAGTTAGCATAATAATTTGTTTTTGTTTTTTGGTGTTGTATGATTGCTAACCCCTTGTATTAAACCCTACTTGTTTGTGGCGAATTATCCTTTTAATGTATTGTTCAATTCAGTTTGCTAATATATTGAGGACTTTTGCATCTATGTTCATCTCTGATATTGGGTCTTTAATTGTTTTTGTATTGTTTGGTTTTGGTATCAGAAAAATGCTAGCCTCATAGAATATATTTGGAAGCATTCCTTCCTTTTCTATTTTTTTGAATAGTGTGAAAAGTATAGGTATTAACTCGTCTTTAAATTTTTTTGTAGAATTCACCTGTGAAGCCATCTGGTCCTGGACTTTGGTTTGTTGGGAACTTTTTGTTACCAGTTCAGTTTCGCTACTGGTAATCATTGTGGTCAGATTTTCTATTTCTTCCTAATTCATTACTGGATGATAGTATGTTTCCAAGAATTAATCCATTTCTTCTAGGTTAATTTGTTGGTATATAATTTTTATATTAGTCTCTTAAAATCCTTTGTATTCCTGTGGTGTTCTTTGTAACTTCTCTTTCATTTCTGATTTCATATATATGAGTCCTCTCTCCCTCTCTCTTTTGATGAGTCTTGCTAAAAGTTTATAAATTTTGATTATCTTTTTAAAGATCTGGTTCTTACTTTTATTGATTGCTTTTCCTATTTTTTGGTTTATATTTTATCCATTTCCACTCTAATGTTATTTTTATTTTCTTCATTCCATTAAATTTGGGATTTCTTCTTCTTTTTTGTGTTCCTTTGGGTGTAAGAGTAGATTGAGACTTTTCTTCTTTCTTGCAGTAAGTTTGTATTGCTTTAAACTTCCCTCTTAGAATTGCTTTTGCTGCATCCCAAAGTTGTTGAATCCTTGTTTTTTCATTTTAGTTTGTCTCCATGTTTTTTTTTTAATTTTTAATTTTTTTAATGTTTCTTTTTGAGAGAGAGTGCATGCTAGTGGGGGGAGGGGTAGAGAGAGACAGAGACAGACAATTCCAAACAGGCTCCACTCTGTCAGCACAAAGCCTGACATGAAGCTTGAACCCATGAGCTGTGAGATCATGACCTGAATCGAAGTCTGCTCAACCAACAGAGACACTCCTGTAGCTCTCTATGTTTGTTTGTTTGAATTTTATCTTTGATTTCTTGGTTGACTCATTTATTGTTTACTAGAATGTTGTTTAGCCTCCATTTATTGGTGTTCTTTCCATATTTTCTTATGATTGATTTCCCATTTCATACCATTGTGGTCAGGAAAATTGCTTGATATGATTGGTCGTCTTAAATTTATTGAGACTTGTGTCTTAACATGTGAATTTTCTTGGAGAATGTTCCAATAGCATTTGAAAGGAATATTTGCTGCTGTTTTTGGATGGAATGTTTATCTGTTAAATCCATCTGGTCTAATATGCCATTAAAAGTCTTTGTTTCCTTATTGATTTTCTGTCTAGATAATCTATTGATGTAAGTACAGTGATAAAGTCCTTTACTATCATTGTATTACTGTCAGTTTCTTCCTTTATGTCTGTTAATATATATTATATATATATATATTATATATTTTATATTATATATTTAAATGCTATTATGTTTGGTGCTAGATACTTAAAATTGTTACATACTCTTTTTGGATTGATCTCTTAATCATTATGTTATGTCCTTCTCTGTCACTTGTTATAGTCTTGGTTTTAAAGTCTAGTTTTTCTGATATAAGTATTACTACTGCACTTTTATTTTTGCTTCCATTTACATGGAATATCTTTTGCCATCCCTTCACTTTCAGTCTATGTGTCTTTGAGTCTGATGTGGATCTCTTCTAGGCAGCATGTAGATGGGTCTTTTTTGTATCCATTCAGTCACCGTATAACTTCTGATTTAGTTAATTTACATTTACAATAATTATTGCTAGGTATATAGGTATGTGCTTATTGCCATTTTGTTAATTTTCATATTCTTGATTTTTGTAGTTCTTTTTTGTTCTATTCCCTTGTGATTTAACGATTTTATTAGATTCCTTTATCTTTTGTACATATTATAGGTTACTGTTGTGGTTATCAGGAAGTAAATATGTAATATTCTATGTATTTAGGAGTCTATGTTAAGTCAATTATTAAGTTCAAACACATTGCAAAAATACTACATTTTTACATTCCTCTATGTCTTATATATATGGTTTCGTATTTTACATCATTTTAATTTGTAAGTCTCTTAAGTGGCTTTTATAGATTTAATTGAGTTTACTACTCTTGTCTTTCAATATTCATATTAGTGATTGACATACTACATTTACTATGTGTTTACTTTTCCCAGTGTATTTTTTCCTTTTATAATTGCCTTCTTTACAAACTTTTCCACTTAAAGACATTCTTTTAATATTTCTCGTAAGGAAGTTTAGTATGATTGATTCCCTTAACTTTTGTTTGGGAAACTATTTCACTCACCTTCATTTCTGAATGTTAACCTTGTAGTATAACTATTCTTGATTGGTGATTTTTTCCTCTCAGCACTTTGAATATTATTATGCTACTCCCTTCTGACGTGCATAGTTTCTGCTAAAAATCAACTGCTAGACTTTAGGATTTATTTTCTGTGTAAATGTGTTTTTTCTCTGGTTTTTAAGATTCTCTTCATCTTTAATTTGTTCACATTTTAATTACTATGTGTCTTGTTGTAGACGTCCTTCTATTAATCTTATTTGGTATTCTCTGTGACTCCAAGACCTGGATATCTCTTTCCTTCCCCAGGTTTGGGATGTTTTCAGCTATTATTTCTTCAAATAAGTTTTCTGCCTCTTTCTCTCTTCTCTTTTTGGCACTTTCCCATAATGTAAATGTTAATACACTTGATCGTGGCCAAGAAGTCTGTTAAACTGTCTCTTTCTCTGTTTTCTATTTCCTTTTCTGTTTATTCCCTCTACTTTTTTTTTATTTTACTTATTGTATTTTTAGCTCTGAGAGATTTTTACATTTTCTATTTTCTTGTTAAATTTGTCACTTGAGTACATCCATTATTCTTTTTTAAAATTTTATTTAAATCCAAGTTAGTTAACATATAATGTAAAAAATGGTTTCAGGAGAATTTAGTGATTCATCACTTACATATAACACCCAGTACTGATCCCAGCAAGTGCCCTCCTTAATGCCCATCACCCATTTAGCCCATCCCCCACGCAACATCCCTCCAGCAACCCTCAGTTTGTTCTCTGTATTTGAGTCTCATATGGTTTGCCTCCTCCTCTCTTTTTATATTATTTTTCCTTTCCTTCCTCTATATTCATCTGTTTTGTTTCTTAAATTCCATATATGAGAGAAATCATATGATATTTATCAATCTCTACCTGATGACTTATTTCACTCAGCATAATACATTCTAGTTCCATCCACGTTGTTGCAAATGGCAAGATTTTATTATTTTGATCGCTGAGTAATATTCCACTGTGTGTGTGTGTGTGTGTGTGTGTGTGTGTGTGTGTGTATTCATCAGTCAATGGACATTTAGGTTCTTTCCATAATTTGGCTATTGTTGATAGTGTTGCTATAAACATTGGGGTGCATCTACTCCTTTAAATCAGCATTTTTGTATCATTTGGATAAATACCTAGTAGTGCAATTGCTGGGTCATAGGGTAGTTCTATTTTTAATTTTTTTGAGGAACCTGCATACTGTTTTCCAGAGTGGCTGCACCAGTTTGAATTCCCACCAGCAGTGCAAAAGTGTTCTCCTTTCTCTGCATCCTTGCCAATATTTGTTGTTTCCTAAGTTGTTAATTTTAGCCATTCTGACAGATGTGAGGTGGTATCTCATTGTGATATGGATTTGTATTTCTCTGATGATGAATGATATTGAGCATCATTGCATGTGTCTGGTAGCCATCTAAATGTCTTTTTTTTTTTTTAACTTTTTTAACGTTTTATTTTTGAGAGAACATGAATGGGGGAGGGGCAGAGAGAGAGAGAGAGAGACGGAGACATAGATTCCAAGGCAGGCTCTAGGCTCTGAGCTGTCAGCACAGAGCCATGCAAGGCTCAAACCCACAAACCATAAGACCATGACCAGAGCCGAAGTCAAATGCCTAACCGACTGAGCCACCCAGGTGCCCCCATCTAGATATTGTTTTTGGAAAAGTGTCTGTTCATGTCTTTTGCTCATTTATTCACTGGATTATTTATTTCTTGGGTGTAGAGTTTGATAAATTCTTTATAGATTTTGGATACTAGTCCTTTATCCGATATGTCATTTGAAAATATCTTCTCCCATTCTTCAGTTGTCTTTTGGTTTTATTGTTTGTTTGCTTAACTGTGCAGTTTTTTTTTTATCTTGATGTGGTCCCAAGAGTTAACTTTTGCTTTAGTTTCCCTTGCCTCTGGAGACATGTCTAGTAAGAAGTTGCTGCAGCCAATGTCAGGTTGCTGCCTATTTTCTCTGTGATGGTTTCCTGTCTTACATTTTGGTCTTTCATCCATCTTGAGTTAATTTTTGTGTATGATGAAAGAAAGTGGTTAAGTTTCATTCTTCTGCATGTTGCTGTCCAGTTTTCCCAACATAATTTACTGAAAAGACTGTCTTTTTTCCATTAAATACTCTTTCCTGCTTTATTGAAGATGAGTTAGCCATATATTTGTGAGTCCATTTCTGGGTTTATGATTACAGCTTGAAGTCCAGAATTGCGATGCCTCCAGCTTTGGTTTTCTTTTTCAGAATTGCTTTGATTATTCAGGGTCTTTTGTGGTTCCATACAAATTTTAAGATTTTTTTTTTGTTGTTCTAGCTCTGTGGAAAATGCCAGTGTTATTTTGATAGGGATTGCATTGAATGTGTAGATTGCTTTGGGTAGTATCAGCATTGTAACAATATTTGTTCTTCCAATGTGTGAGCATGGACTGTTTTTCTGTTTCTTTGCATCTTCAATTTTTTTCATAAGCTTTTTACAGTTTTCAGCATACAGATCTTTTGCCTCTTTCATTAGGTTTATTCCTAGGTATTTTGCGGTTTTTAGTGCAATTGCAAATGGGATCGATCCCTTGATATCTCTTTCTGCTGCTTCATTATTGGTGTATAGAAGTGTAACCAATTTCTGTACATTGATTTTATGTACTGCAACTTTGCTGAATTCATGGATCAGTTCTAGCATTTTTTTTTTTTTGGTGGAGTCTTTCAGGTTTTCCGCATAGAGTATCATGTCATCTGCCAAGAGTGAAAGTTTGACTTCTTCCTTGCTGATTTGGATGCCTTTTATTTATTTTTGTTGTCTGATTGCTGAGACTAGGACTTCCAACATCCCCTCTTCTTTCAAGTCCAGTGAACATCTTTATGATAATTTTAGCTCTTTAACAGATAAGATTTTTTACTTTGTTTAGTTGTTTTTCTGACATTTTGTTTTGTTCTTGGAGAAAGCTCTTGCAGATCACTTTCCATAGGCACATGTCCTCAAGTCAGTCAACAAATTTTCTCTAGCCATAACCCAGATGTTTTGCAAACTGCTGCCACTGTGCAGGGTCTCTGACCAAGTGGTATAGTAGTCTGGCTCTTTAAGAATAAAGTCTTGGTTTCCTATAGCCCTCCAGCTCTCCTGTAGTTAAGTCCTTCTGATTTTCAAAGCAAGTCATTAAGAGCGCATCTTCCCAGTACAGGTACCTACGGCCAGGGGTGCCCAATGTGGGGTCTGATCCCCTTGGTCCTCAGGGTGTATCTCTTTACCCGTGAACATTCTCACTTGTGGGTCACCATGCCAGAAGTTCAGTCTAAACCACATCCCTGGCCCTCCTACACCTCTTGATTTTTTTTTAATTATCCATAGTTGTGGTATCCATAGTCTGCTAATTTTCTGTTATTTTTAGAGTGAAAGGCATTATATGTAGCCATAGATTTGATGTGTCTGTGGGAGTTAAGCTAGGGATCCTTCTACTCCACGATCTTCCGTACCTATGAGTGAGCAACTTTATTACTGTTATTTTGAATTCATCAGGTAGATTGCTGATCCTCATCTCATTAATGTCTTTTTTGTGATGTGTTGCATTATTCTGTAATTTGGAACATATTACTGTCTCCCCATTTTGTCTCTCTGTGTGTGTTCTTATGTATTAGCAAATCAACTACCTATCCTATTCTTGAAGGGACAGTCTTCTATAGGAGATGCAAAATGGAGCCCAGTAGCACAATAACCTTTAACAACCAGAGCTAGGCTCTCAAAGCCTACTTGCTTTGCTTGGGCTGCATCTGAGGTATAGGTGCGGGTGGGGCTGATGCCCTCTCTGGCTGCAATGCATTTGTGCTGAGACATGGGAGTAAGCAGGGCTGGTGCTTAGCTCAACTGCCATGTGTGGCTGCAATGCAGCAAAGTTATAGGGGGGGCTCTCAATTGGCCTGACTGTAGCATGCAGCTACGGCAGAGCATAGAAGTCAGTGGTTCTGATGCTCATCCAGACTGAAATGATCAGGAATTGGCAGTTCTGTTCAATCCTGGCTACAACATCTGGTTGTGCCGTGGGGATGGGTGGGGTTCTTAGCTGGGTGCATATTCCAACCCTAGCAGTTTAAAGGAATAGTTCCTAAATGGTGAACATTGGCCTTCACAGGGTAGAATGAAGTCACAAATAGGGGACCAATCAGTGTCTCCGTCCCTGCTTTCTTCCTCTTCCTTAGTTTTTTTAAGATTAGTAAGTTGGTCTCTTTCACATGCGGCCTGGGTGCGTTTCAAATTAGTGGTTTTACACAGGGTCCTGAGGTGAGCAAATATGCACAAGGGCTCTTTAAGAGGTATTTCTTTATTCCATATAGATTTATGGTTATCTTGGATATTCCTGTTGGTTTTCAAAGCCTAGCATTTAGGGGGATCATCTTTCAAGCAGGATCTAAAGGTTAGGGTACCTGGTATGGAGGATAAACCCCTCACTCCTCAGGGAAAAGTTCCATACTTCTGAGATCCTTCCTGATATGTGGATCTATGTGGATTTTCAGCAACACGGTATGTCTGTCTCTCTTACCTGTTTTAGTGTTGTCCTTTCGTCTTTTGGAGAGGCTCTGTTTATCCAACTTTTTGGCCTTAGTGGAAATTATTCCATATGTAGTTATATGTTTGTTGTATCTGGGGAAGAGAACGAGTTCAAGATCTTACACCACAACTTACACCAACTCCCCTTAATTTCTCTTTCTGATCATTTGTAATTAGTGTATAAAACTAACAAATTTTTGTATATTGATTTTATCTTTCAACTTTTAGAATAAGAGAATTCAGAATAAATGAATTCAGAATTGTTGGAGTGTTTAGGGTTTTCTATATGTAAAATCATGCCATCTGCAAATCATGACGGTTTTGCTTCTTCCTTTCCTATTTGGATGTGTTTTAATAATTTTTTTTTCTTGCCTAATTTTTCTAGCCAGGACTTCCAATATTATGTTGAATAAAAGTGATTAGAGGGAATTTTTATCTTGTTCTTGATCTTAAAGGAAAAATTTTCAGGTTTTTACTATTGAGTATAATGTTAGCTGTGGGCTGTTATACATAACCTTTATTATGCTGCTTCTATATCCTCTTTGAGACTTTTTATTATAAATTATGTTGAGTTTTGTCAAATGCTTTTTCTGAATCTAGTGAGATGATCATATGATTGCTAATCTTTGTTAGTGCGGTATATAACATTGATTTTAGATACCAAATCATCCTTGCATCCCTGGAATAAATCACACTTGATCATGGTGTATAAACCTTTTAATGTATTGTTGACTTTGTTTAGGCAACGTTTTGTTGAGGATTTTTGTATTTATGTTTGTTAGGGATATTTGTCATTTTCTTTTCTCATGACATACTCATGTAGTTTTGGTTTCAGCAATGCTAGCCTTCTAAAATGAAATTGGAAGCATGTTTTCTTCTGTTTTTGGAAGAGTGAGAAAAGGACTGGTATTAATTTTTTGAATGTATGGTAGAATTAACCAGTGAAGCTGTTCATCTTGGACTTGAGTTTGTTGTGAGGGTTTTGATTTCTTGTTCAATCTCCTTAATATTAACAGGTCCATTTAGATTTTCTGTTGCTTCATGATTCAGTCTTGGTAGGTTGTATGTTTCTAGGAATTTATCCATTTCTTCTATATTGTCCAATTTGTTGGTGTACAATTGCCCATAGACTGTTATAATCCTTTATTTTAGTTGTGTTTTTTTGTTTCAAGTATTTAAATTATAGTGAGTTATAGAGTCATATTTGGTTAAGGAGAATTTAGTGACTTTTTCGTCAGATATAACACCCAGTGCTCATCACAAGTACCTTCTTTAATACCCATCATCCAATTAGCCCATCCCTCACCAATCTCCCTACGTCAACCCTGTTTGTTCTCTATCATTGGGAGTCTCTTATGATTTGTCTTCTTTTTTTTCCTCCCTTCCCCTATGTTCATATTTTTTTTCTTTCTTAAATTCCCCGTATAAGTGAAACCATATGGTATTTGTCTTTCTCTGACTTATTTTGCTTAGCATAATATACTCTAGTTTCATCCATATCACTGCAAATGGCATGATTTCATTCTTTATGATGGCTGAGTAGTATTCCTTTGCAGATATAAACCACGTCTTCTTTATCCATTCATCAGTCTATATTTAAGCTCTTTCCATAATTTGACTATTGTTAATACTGCTCTAAAATTCAAGGTGCATGTATACCTTTAAATCAGTATCTTTGTATCCTTTTTCTAGGTATTCTTTTTGATGCAATTGTAAATGGGAACATTTTCTTAATTTTTCAAATAGTTGTTAGTGTATGAAATTGTAACAGATTTTTGAGTACTGATTTTGTTTCCTGAAACTTTACCAAATTAGTTGAATATAAGAATTTTTTTTTGGGGGGGGGAATGCCTGGCTGGTTCAATCAGTAGAACCTGTGACTTGATCTCAAGGTTGTGAGTTCAATCCCCACATTCACCATGGAGTTTACTTAATTTTTTTAATTTAGTTTTTGGTGCAGTTTAAATTTTTTAGATATAAAATTATGCCATCTGCAAATGTTTTGTTTATTTGTTTTACTAATTTGGATGTCTTTTCCCTTCTTGTCTGATTTCTGCAGCTAGAGGACTTGCAATATTATGTTGAATAACAGTGCCAAGAGTAGGCATCCTTGTCTTAGTCCCAGGCTTAAAGGAAAAGTTTCAGCTTTTTGCTATGATGTTAGCTACGGGCTTGTAATACATAGTCTTTATTATGATGAAATACATCATCATACTCATACTGTACTCACTTTGTTGAGAGTTTTTATCATGAATTGATATTAAATTCTGACAAATGCATTTTCTGTTTTTGAAATAATTGGATGATTTTTATCCTTTGTTTTGTCAATGTGGTGTCTCACAGTGATTGATGTGCATATGTTGATCCATCCTTGCCCCTCTGTAACCAATCCCACTTGATGATGGTGTATGATCTTTACGATCTTGATGATAGTGTTGGCTAATATTTTGTTGAATATTTTTATACCTATGTTCACTGGGATATTGGCTTGTAATTTTCTTTCTCATGTACCCTTTTTCTCATTTTGGGATCAGGGTATAGTTGGCCATGTAAAAGGAGTTTGAATGTAATACCTCCTCTTTTACTTTCTTGCAAGAGTTTGAGTATCGGCATTAAAACAAACAAACAAAATGTTTGATAGCGTTCGTCACCATAGAGCAGTCTGGTTTTGATGTTTTGTTGAAAGAATTTTGACTTCTGATTCAATCTCCATACTAGTAATTAGTCTGTTCACATTTTATATTTCTACAAGATTCAGGTTATGTGTTTCTAGGAATTTATCCATTTCTTCTAGGTTATCCAATTTGTCGGGACATAATTATTCATAGTAGTCTCTTATGTTTTATATTTGTTTTGTGAGTTCTAACATCTCCTCCTTCACTTGATTTTAATTATTTGAGTAGTCTTTCTTAGTGTAGGTAAATTTTGGTAATTTTTCAAAGAACCAGCTCCTAGTTTCATTGTTATTTTCTGTAATCTTTTTAGTCTCTATTTTATTTCCACTCTAATCGTTATTGTTTTCTTTCTTCTACTAACTGGGCTTTGTGTTTTCTAGTTAACTAATGTGTAAAGTTTGGTTGTTGATCATCTTGTTCCTTGATTTAGGCATTTATCACTATGAATTTCCCTCTTGGAACTGCTTTTGCTGCTTAAGTTTTGGTATCTTGTACTTTAATTTTCATTTCTGTCAAGGTATTTTTTGATTTCTCTTTTCATTTTTTTCTTTGACCCAGTGATTATTCAGTAGCATATTATTGAATCTCCACATACTATTCAGTATTTCAATTTTCTTTTTGTAATTGATTTCTAGTTTCATACCATTGTGGTATGAAATCATACCATTATGATTTCAGTGTTCTGAAATTTATTGAGACTTGTTTTGTGGCCTAAAATGCAATGTGTCCTTTAGAATACTTCATGTGCACTTGAGAAGAATGTGTTCTTTTGCTTTAGGATTAACCATGTTTATTTCAAGTCTATGTGACCTAATGTGTCACTTAAGACAAATGTTTTCTTATTGGTTTTCATCTCAATGATCTAAGGGGAAACATACATGCAATACTACAATAGGAGGGGACTTTATTATCCCATTTTATTTTTTTTTTTAATTTTTTTTTCAACGTTTATTCATTTTTGGGACAGAGAGAGACGGAGCATGAACGGGGGAGGGGCAGAGAGAGAGGGAGACACAGAATCGGAAACAGGCTCCAGGCTCTGAGCCATCAGCCCAGAGCCTGATGTGGGGCTCAAACTCACGGACCGCGAGATCGTGACCTGGCTGAAGTCGGAGGCCTAACCGACTGCGCCACCCAGGCGCCCCTTTATTATCCCATTTTAATCAACAGGCCTAAATTTTATTTGACATGTTAAGTACTCATATAAAAATCCTTAAGGCTAAAGAAATCACTGGAAGAAGAGGTTGCTACTGAGGATAATAAATGGAAACTAGCCAATTAAAGAGCACTTCTCAACATTCAACTGACGTACTTGATACCTAAAAAGAATCTAAAACCAAATAGCACTAATAGCAACAAAATGATTAACAACTAGAAAATCAGGAGACATTCAATATGCTAATTCATCATGGTCTTTGGCAAATTTTAGTAAATAGCAAGGATATAAAGCTTATTTGGGATTCATAATATACAAATTATGCAATTGTATGTTTTATCAATTTAAATAGAGCAATTTTATAAACTTTATAAAAAGAAAGTAGTTGGCCATGCCTCCAATGACCACTTACTATACTAGAGGCTCCTGATTTAAATGACTTATAATAAACAAATGCTTTTATTTGTTTGCTACTGTGGCTCTTCTTTTTGAATGTACATCGGAATCACTGTTAAGGCTTTAAAAATTACAGAGAAGCAGGACTTTAACTCAGATCCACCGATCCAGAACCTTGGGTATATAGTCTGGGAATCTTTATTTTGTTAAAAGTTGACTTTTATGCCCAGCCAGATTAAAGAATAGTTGCCCTATCAAATGAGTGTTGATTTTTTCAGTTGGTCACTGATTTTCTCCTTATTTCTAGACCAAAGAAGAGACTTATCCTATAATAAGTTGGAGTAAGAAAGAGTGGTAAGACTGTTTTGGACACTTGGTTTACTATAAAATAAAATCCTGAAAGTTAAAGAGTGGCAAAATTAACTTGATGGAAATTTTGCCCACACCCAGGGACACGTTGTTTTTCTGTATTTTTTAAGTATTCTACAAGTAACATGAATTATTTTATATTCTCGTTTTAAATTTATAAAATTTATAAAATTGGGAAATAGGAAAATAATTACTTAAATTATGGATCAGAAAGCAAATTAAAAATTGTGACACACTGTTTATACTTTGGGGCTGTACTTGCCCAAATCATATTGTCTATATTCTTATTTCAATCTGTAACCCTAAAGTAAATAGTCCTCAATCCTGATTATATATTACAAGAAACTTAAACAGAATCTAGATACAGGGCCTTATTATCTGGTATATTTTCTCCCCACCAGGTACTTCTGTGCAGCCAGAGCTGAGAATCCTATTTGAAATCTGAAGTCTAGGAAATGCTTTGCAACCTGATTTATTTTAATTATACAAAGTTCCACTTTCAGACCATGTTTTAGAAAACTACTATGGTTTAAATGTGTTGGAAATATAAGTAAAAAAAAATCAATATTCAAACACAGGTTATCTTGAAAATACTTTCTTAAAACTGAATACTTTTATTAAAACAAAATTATCATAGTGTTAAGTAGATCAATATGTAAGAAATGCAACCATAAAGGGCTGTAAAAATAGAAATTGTTAAATAAAATGAAAATAAATTCAATTCAATAAATTCAATAATAGAAGGATTACTCTGAAAAGATCAAGGAAGGATCTGGCAAGGTTAATGAGAAAGAGGAAGTAAAAGAAAATATTAACCTACAATCAAAACATTCTTTAGGTAAATCCTAAGGAAAAGTAGAATCCCTGAATTGAGAAAAGTTGTTAAAATGTTGAAGTCCTTGGGGCACCTGGGTGGCTCAGTCAGTTAAGCGTCCGACTTCGGTCATGATCTTGCAGTTCATGAGTTGAAGCCCTGTGTCAGGCTCTGTGCTGATGGCTCAGAGCCTGGAGCCTGTTTCAGATTCTGTGTCTCCCTCTCTCTCTGACCCTCCCCCATTCATGCTCTGTCTCTCTCTGTTTCAAAAATAAATAAACGTTAAAAAAAATGTATAAAATGTTGAAGTCCTTGACTTTTGGTAGTTGTACAGGAGTTATGTTGACTTTTTGTCTTTAAGTGTTTTCTGCATTGAGCATATAGTACATCTATAATTATACTATGTTTGCAATTATATACAATTTATATATTGTATATAAATATATTGTTAATAATAACTTTCTGGTGGGTGTTTTAGAACCAACTAATACTGTTCCACTTGTTTTTATTTTTTTTTATTTTCCTAAATTTTTATTTAAAAAAATTGCGTGGCTATTCTATTAAAGGTATGTAAAACACAGAAAAAAACAAGTTATGAAAGAGAATGGTTCCATAAAATATCACTGCTTTCTAGTCCGATTTCCTTTTCTAGTTCTGAAGTTACCTCATTATAGCTGGCATGGAACCTATTTGCAACTTCAGAACACTGGTTTACATGTGGAGTTTCAGGTGTTAACAGTAAAACATAAATTATAGTTTTGTTTCTCAGTTCTGCAATTCTTTTGTATGTGATTTATACCTGTGAAAAGAGCACAGTGCAATAATTGCATTGCTGATGTATTTAATTTACAGGTTGGGTGACTAGAGAAGTATGTTTCAAAAGTGTTCAGTCTTGTTAACCATAAAGTATAAGCCCAAGTATTTTCTTTGGCAGGTGAAACAAGCAGATACTGAAGCTTTGATTTCACAAGTAAGTGACTTTATTTTCTTTTTTTCTGGAGGCTTGTATTCTTACATTTTGTGTGAGTATATGTATTATATATGCATAGGTATAAAAGCAAAACTCCATTTGAGATACTTTTAAGTCTAATATATGGCCATAAATAAGTGTAATTATTAAAAACATAAACTATTCTTTTTTAATTGGGAAATAATTTTAAGACCAGACCTTACTTCCTGCATATCTCCTCAAGAAACCACCTGCTTACCCTCACTTACACTCAAAGAGATGGCATTAGGCTACCCTAGTATTGGGTGGCTGGCTCATAGATTTTCAATCAGACAATACTTTGAGGAGGGGTAATGTTGCTGAGAGATGTGTTTAGTGTATTGAACTTGGCTGCTAATAATAAAAAAAATATTCAAAACTTCTTGGCTAGTTCTCTCATATGAGGATTATAGGAGTAATCCTCTAGGAAGAGGTTAAAGATTGGGCCACACCTTGAGTGGCATTCCAGGTGGCCATATACCAAACATTTTCCAAAGTAAATAGAAGTGCTTTATGCGTGTGACTGCAATAGCACATACATATTATCAACATGTAGACTCATCATACTTGGTCTAAATATATGCTTTGTTTTTAATTTTTTCCCTCAAATTGACATTTCATAAACAAATCTGTTATATATTTATTGATAGTTGCCTTGTTACTTAAAGGAGGCCATAAACAGTAAGATTTCCATATTGAGGCTTTGAGTCTGTGAATCTAGGATTGTTTTGTCAGACTGCTTTTGAAAAATTTTAATTTCAAATGTCTATCTACCATGGCAGTGAGTAATCCCTTCATTCTGCCTGACGGGTTAAATAGTAGCTTATGAGGTACCTAGGTGGCTCAGTTGGTTACACGTCTTTAGTTTGGGTCATGATCTCATGGTTTGTGGGTTCCAGCCCTGCATCAGGCTCTGTGCTGACAGTGAAGAGCCTGTTTGGAATTCTCTCTGTCCCTCCCCCACTTGCATGCACAAGTTCTCTCTCTCAAATAAATAAACTTAAAAAATAGTACCTTAAATTTGACTGGTAAAAATGATATATCATTCTCTTTCATTTTATCTTCACTCATTAGTACTCACTAGGTTCAAAGTACTATACCATTATAGGCTTTGGAGATTTGACAGGAAACAAAACATATTTTCGAAGATGTTCCCTCATGTTGCTTACAGAGTAAGAGAACTGGTGAAACTGTCCCTGAGAAAGTAAGAGTGAATCTACATCATGGTTGGAGATATGAGCCTTAAATGCTAGTCTATGCATACAGAAAAGAGTGTTGTATGTAATATCATGAATGATATAGCAAGCCTGATGCAGGCTTGAACTCACGAACTGTGAGATCATGACATGACCCAAATCAAGAACCAGAGGCTTAACCTACTGACCCCTGCAGGTGCACCTGTCTTACACCTTTTAAGAGAGCTTCAAGAGAAAGAGCATCATCAGAAGTGAGTTTGATGTCATATAGGAGGAATATAAAGAGAAATTTTACAGAAGAGTTGAGGATTCTTTTTGTTTGGTGTGTGCGTGAGATTGTCAGGTATGTTTTAAAATTTTATTCTGCTCATGAATTTTACCAGATTTTCCAATTGAGCATTGGAAATTTTCCCACATTATACAAGCTGCTTACATATCAAGGCTTTATCTGTGTTGCAAGTATGTTTGTAATTTTCTCTTGAAATATTGTATAATATCAATGAAGTCATGAAGTAGAGCTTATTGGTAATTTATTAAGTGGGATCAATTTGTTTTTATGTTACAAATAATCTCATTTGAAAGCTCATGTTCATTTCATACCTCCATCTTACTCCAAGTCTGTGAGTATAAATTTAGGCAAAATAGTCATTCATGTTGAGATCTGTAGAGTATATGAAAAAAAAAAAAGTTAAGGATTAAAAGAGTTTTTGCATGTTATTAAGAAATGTTTCAAAATAATTTTAAATAAATTACCTCTTCTTTAGTCTGATGTTTGCGTACAGTAGCATAGTGATCTATCTGTCCATTCTTAATAGTACGATACTATTCATGCGTTATTTTGCAGATGAAAATTTATGCATATGGAAAAGAATTAAAAATATCACATTAATGAAAAGTCTTCACAGCAATCTGTGAGTTCATATTTTTTTCTCTGTAAAAATGTGCACATTCCTGCATAGAGAGGATATCAGAAAGGAGAAACATCAAAGAGCTAATGGTGGTTATCTCTGACTACCAGAGATGTATTTTATTTTTATTCGCGCTAAATATGATTTTATCATTTTTTCAATAAACATACTGACATATATTCAGCTTTTTTTTTAAATACCATAAACACAAAGTATACAAAGAGTCTTTGAAAAGAGAGAGGAAACAAAACAAAATTCTTCTTTCAGCTTCTCTGAGCCCCAGGCAACTATCCTTGTTTCATTTTATGAAACTCAACATGGTTCACTTTGAAAATTTATTTTTTTTTAAATTTTTTTTTAATGTTTGTTTATTTTGGGGACAGAGAGAGACAGAGCATGAATGGGGGAGGGGCAGAGAGAGAGGGAGACACAGAAACGGAAGCAGGCTCCAGGCTCTGAGCCATCAGCCCAGAGCCTGACACGGGGCTCGAACTCACGGACCGCGAGATCGTGACCTGGCTGAAGTCGGATGCTTAACCGACTGCGCCACCCAGGCGCCCTGAAAATTTATTTATTAAGCATTGTCCAGTGACTCCTGTCTTTCATAAGTGTTTGCTTAGCTAAATATAAATAACTTTTTAGATCACAGTTTAACTTTTTATTAGATACTACTTAATAAAAGATTTGTCCCTGGTCCACAGTCCAGATTTCAATAGTACACTCTTTTCCTTGCTACTCTTTAGTAAAATTGTCATCACTCGGCCACTGTCAATTCCACAGGGAAAGGAACCACATTCGTCTAGACTCTTGGATGCTTAATAGTAAGAGAGGCACATAACAGGCAATCAATATATGGTACATTGAATGGATGAAAAACAGGGAGGCTACACAGGCACATATTTACCCTCCTTGTGTATCACTAGGCATATGTGTTTAGCTAAGTAACTCTGCTTCTCTTGATCTCAATTTCCTCTGAAGGATAATGAACTATACTTCTTCCTTCATTACTTTTTAAGTCTAAAGATTAAAGACTCATATGAAAGGCACTTAACTTCTGCATATATAATAAATATTCAATTAATGTTATCATTGCTTTAAAAGAATTCCAGGATATATATTAAAACAAAAATGACTCACCACTGCAATGGAGAGTACAACAGAGAATTCCTGAAAGAACAGGCAACCAAAAAGGTGAGAGCGGGAGTGGAGTCTGTGTATAAAAGATGACATTAAATTGTGAAGTAAGCTCTCAGAAAATAAATTTGATTTATTGCTACAGTGTCTGGCAGTCTGAAGGTAAATATTTTAAATTTTTTACTCAAGTATAATTATTAAAAATACTACACATTATTCAGTGTTTATCATAAACGTACTCTTAATCCCTTTATCTATTTCACACACCCCCACCCCACCACACACACACCTCCTTTCTGGCAACCACCAGTTCTTTGTATTTCCAAGTCTATTCTCTTTTTTTTTTTTGTTTCTTAAATTCCACACTTGAGTGAAATCGCATGGAATTTCTGTCTTTCTGGCATATTTCACTTAGCATTATTTCCTCTAGGTCCATTAATTTTGTTGCAAATGGAAAGATCTCCTTGCAGGGCTGAGTAATATTTCAATATTCCGTATATACCACATCTTCTATATCTGTTGATAGATATCTTGCTTCCATATCTTGGCCATTGTAAATAATGCTGCAATAAACATGGGGGGTGCATATGTCTTTTCAAATCAGTGTTTTTATTTTCCTTGGGTAAATACCATAATGGAATTACTGGATTATACGTTAATCCTATTTTTAAATTTGTGGAACCTCCGAACTGTTTTCCACAGCACCTACCAACTTGCATTCCCACCAACATTTGTTATTTCTTATGTTTTTGATTCTAGCCATTCTGGTGAGTGTGAGGTTACATATTATGGTGATTTTGATTTGCATTTCCCTGATGATTAGTGATGTTTAACATTTTTTCATTTGTATATTGGCCATATGAATGTGTTCTTTGGAAATATATCTATTCATTTTTAATTGAATATTTTTGGTGTCACCTAAGTTCTTCATATATTCTGGATATTAACTCCATATGAAATATCATTTGCAAATATATTTTTCTATTCAGTAAGTTATATTTTCACTTTGTTAATTTTTTTTGTTTCATTTTTTGCTGTGCAAAACTTTTTTTTATCTTGGTGCAGTCTCAATGGTTGATTTTTGCATTTGTTTTTTTGCCTAAGGAGACATACCTAGAAAAATGTTTCTATGGCCGTGTCAAAGAAATCACTGCCTGTTTTCTTCCAGGAGATTTATGGTTTCAGGTCTCACATTTAGGTCTTTATACCAAGTTGAGTTTATTTTTATGTATGGTGTGAGAAAGTGGTCCAGGTTTCCTAGCCAATTTATTGAAGAGACTATTCTGTTCCCTATTGTATTTTTTGCCTCTTTTGTCACAGATTACATTGACCATAAAATGTTGGGTTTATTTCTGGCTATTATGTGCCATTGATATATGTGCCTATTTTTGTGCTAGTATCATATTGTTATGATTACTGTGGCTTTGTAGTGTATCTTAAAATCTGGGATTGGGACACCCCCAGCTTTGTTCATCTTCCTCAAAATGACTTCGGGTATTCAAGGTTTTTTGTGGTCTCATAAGTTTAAGGATTATATTAAATCTGTATATTGCTTTGTACAGTATGGACACTTTAACCATATTTGTCCTTCCAATACATGAGTTTAGGATATCTTTACCATAGTTTGTGGCCTATTTAGTTTTTGAAGTTTAAACGTTTACTCCTAGGCATTTTATTCTTTCTGGTACAATTATAAATGGGATTATTGTCTTAACTTCTCTTTTTGCTACTTTATTATTACTGTACAGAAAAGCAACAGATTTCTGTATATTAATGTATCTTGCAGCTTTACTGAATTAATTTATTAGTTTAGTAGTTTTTTGGAGCAGTTTTTAGGGTTTTATACATATTGTATCATGTCAACAGCAAAAGGTGAAGTTTTACTTTTTCCTTAATACTTTGGATGCCTTTTATTTCTTGTAATTGCTGTGGCTAGGGCTTTCAGCGCTATGTTGAATAAAACTGGTGAGAGTGTGTATCTTTGTCTTGTTCCTGAGCTCAGAGGAAAAGCTCTATGTTTTTTTACCATTGAGAACTTGGTTAGCTGTTTTTTGTTTTTTTGTTTTTTTGTTTTTTTTTTTTTGCATATATGGCATTTAGTATGTTGAGATACGTTTCCTCTGATTTTGCATTAATTGTTTTTATCCATGGATGTTGTATTTTGTCAAATTCTTTTTCTGCATCTATCGAGATGATTATTTGGTTTTTATCATTTCTCTTGTTATTAATGTGTTGTATCACATTGATTTCTAAATACTCAACCACCCATGCAACTGTGGAATTCACTTGATCATGGTGAATAATTTTTTAATGTATTATTGGATTAGGTTTGCTAATATTTTGCTGAGGATTTTTGCATCTATCTCCATTATATAATTGGCCTGTAGTTTTCTTGTTTTGTAGTATCTTTGTCTATTTTTGGTTTCAGGATAATGCTGGACTTATAGCATGAATTAGGAAGTTTCCTTTTCTCTTCTATTATTTGGAATTGTTTCATAAGAATAGGTACTCTTTTCCTGTTTGTTTGTTTGTTTGTTTTTTGAGACAGTGAGTCTGGGAGGGGCAGAGGGAGAGAGAGAATGTTAAGCAGGCTCCACGCGCAGTGGCAGAGCCTGATGCAGGGCTCAGTCTCACAACCATGAGATCATGACCTGAGCTGAAATCAACAGCCTGTTGCTTAACCAACTGAGCCACACAGGTACACCAGGTATTAATTCTTCTTTAAATGGTAGAATTCACCTGTGAAGCCATCTAGTCCTGGGCTTTTGATTGTTAGGAGTTTCTTAATATTATTTTTTAAATGTATACTTGTTTTTGTGAGAAAGAGAATACTAAGCAGGCTCTGCAATGTCAGTGAGTCCTGACTCAGGGCTCAGTCCCACAAACTGTGATGTCGTGACCTGAGCTGATATCAAGAGTTTGATGCTTAACCAACTGAGCCACCCAGGGACCCCATTTGGAATTTCCTAATTACCGATTCCATTTCATTGTGACTAATTAGTTTGTTTCAATTTTCTATTTCTGAGTCAGTTTTGGAAGGTTATATATTTCCACAAACTTATCCATTTCTTCTAGGTCATCCAATTTGTTGGCATATAGTTTTTCATAAAATTATCTTTATATTTGTCCTACTTTATTTAAGTCCTCTCTCTCTTTTTGGTAAGTCTGGCTAAAGGTTTATAAATCTTATCTTTTTTAAAGAACAAACGTCTGGTTTCATTGATATTTATTTTTATTATTTTCTTCCTTATACTTCTTTAAGCTTTTTCTTTTTCTGGATCCTCTAGGAATAATGTTAGGTCTGTATTGCTACAAACTTAGATTTTAGATTTTGTACCATTGTGTTTTGATTTGTTTCCATGTGTTTTTTGATTTGCTGTTGATTACTTGGTAGACCCCTTAATTTTTTAGTGTCATGTTATTTAGCCTCCATGTATTAGTGTTTCTATATTTATTCCTGTAATTTCTATTTTCATAGAGTTGTGGGTGGGAAAGATACATTATATAATTTCAAACTTTATCTTAGAAGATGTTTCATGTGTACTTGAATGTCTATTCCAGTGGTTTTAGAGAGAAAGTTCTGCATATATTTGAGAGATCCATTAGTCTAATGTATCATTAAAGTCTGCTGTTTCCTTGATGATTACCATCTGGATAATCTAAGTGGGGTTTAAAGTCCTGGACTAATACTGCTTTACTGTCAATTTCTTCCTCTATGTTAATTCCTCTATGTTAACAGTTGCTTCATATATTTAGGTGCTTTCATGTTAGGTGCATAGATATGTACAATTATTCTCCTTTTGGATTGCTTTCTTTATGATTATGTAGTATTCTTTATTATTACCTGTGTTTTAAAGTCTAAGTATTGCTATGCTAACCTTCTTTTTGCTTCCATTTACAAGGTAAATATTTTTCCATTCCTTCATGTTCAGTCTGCATGTGTCTCTGTGCCTAAAGTGACTATCTTGTAAGCAACTTATCAGCAGAAACTTTTAAGTCCAGAAAGGAGAGACACAATGTATTCAAAGTGCTGAAAGGAAAAAAAAAACCAAAAAACAAAAAAAAACCCAAAAAACCTGCAACCAATAATACTGTCTCCAGCAAGGCTATCATTCAGAGTAGGAGAGAGTTTCCCAACAACAGTTAAAAGAATTTGTGACCACTACACCAGCCTTACAATAAACAACAAAGAAAATTCTGAGTGAAAAGATCATAAGTAAGAATAAGAAAATTATGAGATGAAAAAAATTCACATATAAATGCAAACATATAATAGAGTACATTAATCACTTATAATTGCTTTTACTACTTTAGCCTACATAATGGTTTTATATTTACAAAAATCAGTCAAAAGATTAATAAAAAAGAATGTAAAGTGTGGCATATACATAAAATGTAGGCGAGGAGTAAAAATTTAGTACTTCAGAATGGGTTCAAACTTAAGTGTCCATCAACTTAATATAGATTGCTATACACATAAAATATTATATATGAACCTAATGGTAGAAATGCACCAAAAACCTGTCACACAATAAACAAAGAGAAAGGAATCCAAGCATTATACTAAACAACAACAACATACAATTACAAAGGAATAGAGCAAGAAGAAAGCACTATAAAACCAATCATAAAACAAGTAACAAAATGGCAATAAACACATGCTTATCAATAATTACTTTGAATTTAAATAGACTAAATGCCCACAGACAATGAGGTGACTGTATAAAAAAGCAATTTTATACACTTATATGCTGCCTCATTTCAGACCTAAAGACAAATGCAGATTGAAAGTGAAGGATGGAAAAGCATTTATCATGCAAATAGAAGTAAAAAGATAGCTGGAGTGCAATACTTATATTGCACAAAATAGACTTTAAAAGACCGTAACAAGAGGCAAAGAAGGATACTACCTAATCATAAAGGAAACAATCCAACATGAAACACCCAAATACATAAAGGAGCTAATAACAGACATAAAACAAGAAATCAATTGTAATAAAATAATAGTATTATATTATACCCCACTTACATCAATGGATAGATCATCCAACAGAAAATCAACAAGGAAACAGTGGCTTCGAATGACACCTTGGCCAGATGGATCTAAAAGATATATTCAGAACATTGTATCCAAACAGAATAAAATACATTTTCTTTTCAAGTGCACATGGAATATTCTAGAGAATAGATCTCCTGTTAGGCCACAGACAAGTTTTTGCAAATTCAAAAGACTGAAGTCAGATGAACCTTTTCCAACCACAATGCTATGACACTAGGAATCAACCACAAAAAAAATCTAGAAAGACACAAACACATAGAAGTTAGATAACATGTTACTAAACAATGAATGTCTCAACTAATAAAGAGTAAATTAAATGAAATACATGGAGACAAACCAAAAGGATAATACGATGGTGCAAAAGCTATTCTAAGAGGGAAGTGTATAGCAATATAGGCCTGCACAAGAATGAAGAGAAATCTCAATGTAACTTTACACTAAAGAGGAACAAAGCTTAAAACCAGTAGAAAGGACATAGTACAGCGTAGAACTAAAGTAAATGATAGAGACTTAAAAAAAATTGAACACGATGAAATCAATAGCTAGGTCTTTGAAAGAGCAAGGAAATTGGTGAGTCATTAGCCCCAGACTCATAAAAAAAAAGAGTCAGATAAAGTCATAAATGAAGGAGAAATAATCGACACCACAAATACAAAGGATTATAGGAGAATATTATGAAAACTTACATGTCAACTAATTGGATATTTTAGAAAAAATGGATAAATTCCTAGAGAAATATAATGTCCCAAATTGAATCAGGAAGAAACAGAAAATTTGCACAGACTGATTAACATCAAGGAGACTGAATCAGTAATCAAAAACACTACCGGGGCGCCTGGGTGGCGCAGTCTGTTAAGCGTCCGACTTCAGCCAGGTCACGATCTCGCGGTCCGGGAGTTCGAGCCCCGCGTCAGGCTCTGGGCTGATGGCTCAGAGCCTGGAGCCTGTTTCCGATTCTGTGTCTCCCTCTCTCTCTGCCCCTCCCCCGTTCATGCTCCGTCTCTCTCTGTCCCAAAAATAAATAAACGTTGAAAAAAAAACACTACCAACAGGGGTGGCTAGGTGGCTTAGTCAGTTACATCTCCAACACTTGATCTTAGCTCAGGTCTTAAATTCAGGGTTGTGAGATGAAGTCCCATATTGGGCTCTACACAGGTGTGAAGACTACTTAAAAAAATAAAGAAAAAAAAAACTCCCAATGAACAAAAGTCCAAGACCAGATGGCTTCACAGTAAATTCTACAACACTTGTAAAAAAAAAAAAAAAAAAAAAAAAAGAGTTACTACCTATTCTTCTCAAACTATTCCAAAAAGTGGAAGAGGAAAGAAAGGTCCAAATTCATTCAATGAGGCCAGCATTACCTTGATGCCAAAACCAGATGAAGACACTACAAAGAAGAAAAACATGTGCCTATATCTTGAAGATAAATGCTAAAATCCTCAACAAAATATCTGCAAAACTAATTAAACAATACATTAAATGGGGTGCCTGGGTGGCTCAGTTGGTTAAGCATCTGACTTCAGCTCAGGTCATGATCTCACAGGTTTGTGGGTTCAAGCCCTGCATCAGGCTCTGTGCTGACAGCTCAGAGCCTGGAGCCTGCTTCAGATTCTGTGTCTCCCTCTCTCTCTTCCCCACCTCTACTCTCACTTTGTCTCACTCTATCTCTCAAAAATAAATAAATGTAAAAAAATATAAAAAAGCAATACATTAAAAAATTTTTCACCATGATCAATTGTGTTTCATTCGAGGGATGCAGAGGTGGTTCAATATTTACAAATCAAAAATGTGATCCATCACATTAAGGGAAAAAATAAAAACCATATAATTATAGCAGTAGATACAGAAAAGACATTTGGCAAAATACAATATCCATTCATGATAAAAAAAAAAACTCTCAACAAAGTAGATTTAGGGGAAACATACTTGAACATAATAAAGTCCATATATGAAAAACTCCCCATCATACTGAATGGGG
This sequence comes from Leopardus geoffroyi, assembly GCF_018350155.1. Lineage (NCBI taxonomy): Eukaryota > Metazoa > Chordata > Mammalia > Carnivora > Felidae > Leopardus > Leopardus geoffroyi. The sequence continues at coordinate 102,658,229 of NC_059333.1, forward strand.
AAAAAAACAGAGCTGTTCCTCAAAGATCAGAAAAAGATAAGGATGTTTACTTTCACTGCTTTTATTCAACATGGTACTGGAAGTCCTAGCCACACCTGTCATACAAGAAATAGAAATGAAAGTCATCCAAATTGATAAGAAGGGAGTAAAACTTTCACTATTTTCTGTTGATATATAAAAGACTCAAGATTCCGCCAAAAAACCACAAGATCGAATTATTGAATTCAGTAAGGTCACAGCATACAGAAATCCCTTGAATTTCTGTGCACTAATTATGAAGTAGCAAAAAGAGAAATTAAGAAAAAAACTCCCTTTCACCATGGCACCAAAAATCACAAAATATGTAGGAATAAACTTAACCAAGGAGGTGAATGACCTGTACTCTGAAAACACTGATGGAAGAAATTGAGCACAGCACAAACAAATGGAAAGACTTTCCATGTTCATGGATTGGAAGAACAAATATTGTTAAAATATCCATACTACCCAAAACAGTCTACAGATTTAATTCAGTATCTATCAAAAAAATAAAAAAAAAAGAAAATGAGAAGTATCACAGTACCAGATTTCATGATATACTACAAATCTATAATAACCTAAACAGTACCGTGTGACACAAAAATAGACACATAGATCAATGGAACAGAATAAAGAGCCCCAAAATAAACTCACAATTTGTTAATCTTTGACAAAGGGCATAAGAATATGCAATGGAGAAAATAGTCTCTCAACAAGTGGTTCAGGGAAAAGTGGACAACTACATGCAAAAAGAACTAAACTGGACCACCTTCTCACACCATACACAAAAATAAACTTAAAATGGATCAAGGGCATAAATGTGAGATGGGAAGCTATAAAAATCCTAGAAGAGAGCACAGGCAATAATTTCTGTAACATTGGCCATAGCAACGTTTTTTCTGGATGTCTCCTAAGGCAAAGAAAACAAAAGCAAAATTAATTATTTGGACTATATCAAAAGTACAAGTTTTTTCACAGCATAGGAAACAACAAAACAAAAAGATAACCTACTGAGTTGGAGAAGACATTTGAAAATGACATACCTAATAAGGGGTTTGTCTCCAAAGTATATAAAAAACATTTGCTATATTCGCAAATACTGCAATTAAAAAATGGGCAGAAGACATGAACAGACATTTTTCCTAAGAAATACAGATGGGAAACAGACACATGAAAAGATGTTCAACATCACTCAGCGTTTTAGGGAAACCACAATAAGCTATTACTTCACATCTGTCAGAATGGCTAGAATCAAGAAATAGCAAGAATTGGGGGTATTGCAAACTTATGCAGCCACTATCTAAAACAGTATGGAGGTTCTCCATAAAGTTAAATCCAGTAATTCCATTACTGGATACTTACCCAAAGAATACAAAAACATTAATTCAGAAAGATATATGCGCATCTATATTTATTGTAGCATTGTTTACAATAGCCAAAATATGGAATCAACCCAACGGTCCATGCATGGGTGAATGGATAAAGAAAAAGCATATGCTATGTAGAATTTAAGAAACAAAATAGATGAACATGGAGGAAAATAAGACAGGCAAACCATAAAACTGAGTATAGACAATAAACCAAGGTTTGCTCCAGGGGAGGTCAGCAGGGGGTGGGTTAAATGGGTATTAAGGAAGGCACTTGTGATGAGCGCCTGGTATTGTATACAAGTGATGGATCACAAAATTCTACAGAAACTAAATAAAACCTTAAAAAATTTAAAAAAGAAGATACACACACAATGGAATATTTCCAGCCATAAAAATAATGAAATCTTGCCATTTGTAACAACATAGGTTTGATGTAAAGGGTATAATGTTAGATAAGTCAGTCAGAGGAAGACAAGTACCATATGATTTCCTCATAGGTGTAATTTAAGAAACAAAACAAAAGCACTACAGACTAAATATAGAGAACTGGTGGTTACCTGAGGGGAGATGGACTGGGGGGTTGGGTAAAGGGGATTAATAGTATGCTTAGCAGGATCGTAAAATTGGTGAATCAGTATATCATACACCTGAAACTAATATAGCATGTTAATTATACTGTAATTAAAAAAATAGGATATATTATCTTTGAAATTTAAAAAAATTACCCCAAATAAAATTGCCTTAAAAAGTAAAATAAAATAAACAACAAATATTAAAGGGGATATAGGAAAACTCAGGGTTTTTTTTGTAACAATTACATCTGATTTCATATTTTAGATAATATTTTTCCCATGCACACTTTAACTGGTCCTTAATATCTTCCTTAATATCTTCTTGAAGTCAAAACTTTAGGAGTTGAGACATATTCACCAAATATTTTTTTACTATATGTGATACCTATGACCACAGGAATTTGAAGCCAGATTTTAAACTTTCATAAGATTTTCATGTATATTCATGTAACTTTATATTTTGTATACCTTTCCTGATATCATACAATAAATTTGGTCTTACCATTTACTATAGATATATAAATTAAATATGGATGATATTAACAATTTCAAAAGTTTGATCTCGCTTAAGTGAAGCAAATGGTAAGCTATTGACAATATGTCCTGTTGACTAATTTGATCTCTCTAGAATATCTAATGTCTTTTTGGATATTACAATAAATAGTTATATAAATATTTAAACAGATACTATTATAATCAAATCATATGTATTATGTTCTCAAAAATTATTCTCAATACTTGCGTTAGTAAAGATGATCATATAAAATTAAGCTAGCTCTAATTGCTAAGCAAGCATTAAGGAGTAAAAAAAAAAAAACAACTTTGAAGTATTTATGGACCTCAGATTTTGCATGTTCTCTTGAAATGTCTTTAAATTTTGGGGGCAGCTGGGTGGCTCAGTCAGTTAAGCGTCTGGCTTTGGCCCAGGTCATGATCTCACAGATCATGAGTTGGAGCCCCCGTCAGGCTCTGTGCTGACAGCTTGGATCCTGGAGCCCACTTCAGATTCTGTGTCTGCCTTTCTCTCCGCCCCTACCCAGCTCATACTCACACTCTAAAAAAAAAATTTTTTAAATGTCTTTAAATTTTTGCTTCATTATAATGCTTTACAAAATCTTAAAATATATACAATCATAGGTCCATTCTACTAGTATCCTCTTGTAATCCTAAGAAATTATATAATCTACTTATATAATTTTAACAGAGAAGATACAGATAACAGGAAATTGAATGACTTTTAAATATTAGATTTCTTACTTGCTCTACTATTTTTCTGTTTCTGTAAATTTCTTCATCTCTTCACCCTGCCCTCTACATATCAGTGCTATGTTCTTTAAGTATTTGAGAACACCTTTTGTGTTAGGCAGTGTTGAGATAAAGAAAGATCAATATGTTGTACAATACTTCCACAAAAAGAGTAATATCTGTCAAAATCATAAATGCAAATCAGCATTTTATAATTCATCAATATCACTTGTAAGAATGTGTCTACTACTATTATCACAAAAATGTCTACACAAGAATAATTATTAAAGTTTGTTCTTTGACCAAAAACTGGTATGGCAGATTAAAAATGACCATGGGTTAATATTCCTCCTCCTATTAAGAAGAACTTATGTCCTCTATCCTTGAATCTGTTCTGATCTATGACTACTCTCTGTCCAAAAGAATTTGGTGGTAATGAAGCTGTATCAGTGTGGGGCATCCCCTTTGAAAAGATTGGCATCATCCACTTTGGTATCATAATGCTCTGAACTGTTTTGTAAGAAAGCCAATTACCATACTGGTACCACATAGGGAAGCCTTGAGACCACTTGGACAGGGGCCATCTGAAGTCAGTTCTCCAACTATCTCCACCAAGGCCACAGACATGTGGGGATATCTATCTTCTATCATCCATCCTGGCATCAAGTAATTATTACCAAGTAACCAGTTTATACAATGTGAACCAGGAAAATCACCTAGCTAGGTCTTATGCATCTACCTTATTCAAAAATGATGAGATACAATAAAATCATTGGCATTTTAACCAGTAAATTTGAGTTGTACAGTAGTTCCGTAGCAATGGACATCTGGAACAATTGGAAATACGTCTGCGATGCAGTACTCATACAATGAATCAGCTCTTACTACCCACTATGGAATGATCTGAAATAAACTAAATGCAAAAGTAAGCTACAAAATACACATATTATTTCCCTATTTAAGACATTACCTATCTATATTCTACAACTGTGCTCTCAAAAGTGTAGACTATCTGAGAAGATGCCCTCCAAAACTGACAAGTTTTTGACCTTGAGAAGACAATATATAGATACATAGATTCTAAATACTTGCAGCACTGGTCTTCTTACTATGCTTTTCATCCTTTTAGTGGAAATTGGAAGAAAAAAGGAAATAAAGATAATAGTATGGTCCTGATTTTTAATTTTTTTTAATGCTTATTTATTTTTGAGACACAGGGCATGAATGAGGGAGGGGGCAGAGAGAGAAAGGGAGACACAGAATCTGAAGCAGGCTCCAGGCTCTGAACTGTCAGCATAGTATGGTCCTAATTTTGCTTAGTCTCATGCTGGTTAGCGTTGAGTATTCTATAAATACAAGAATTTTAGAATTTGTCTTTGGGTTGTTTCTTAGAATATGAAAATGTTCACTCAACAAATATTAGTGACTTAGCAAAACATTTCATGAGACACAATCAAAATCTGAGGCTAAATTCCTTGCTGAGCCGATCTGTCCCTAAAAGAGATGTACAAATCCAGAACATCAGGTTTGCATTTCTAATCATCCTCTATACCCCATACAGCATGTATAATGAAAGATGATTACACAGTAACTGGTAACACAGCTGGGAGGTGTTCTCTGAATAAGATTTTTGTTCTCTTTTCATTTCAAAACAGCTTTTATTTCTATGACATCTTGCATAGAGCAGATGGTCTCAAAAGTTAAATTTGACCATGAATACTACATTAGCTGTCATGTAACTAGGGAAGGAACATTATAAACAAGAACTTCCTTTTAAAATGTTTCATTCATTTTACTGTTATATCATATATGTATGTTTCCATTTGGTGAAGAAAGTATTTAGCAAATATGGTTTACTACTGTTTTGTAACTCAATATTGCATCATTTTATTTCTGACCATTCAAATTCAAACAAGGATGGATCTAGAGAGTCATTAATATGCAATAGGGTATTACAGTCATATCACCAGCACAGAAAAAGATAAGATTTTCTTATTGTTTTTCAACTAAAGAGTCAATAAAAGCAGATGTTCTGTTCTTGACTTGCCAAGAAAATTAGCACTTTTCTAGGAGATACATATAGAGTTGAAATCTCCTCCAGTCATTGAAAAAAAATAGATCTCAGCATGTCAGAGATGCAAAGAAGCAAACACTTTGAAATGGGACTACCAGCTATACAGTGTGTATGTGTGTGTGTGTGTGTGTGTGTGTGTGTGTGTGTAGGTAGGTAGATACACACACATATTCTTACACTTATTTTGCACTAAATCCATAGAATTTATGCCAGCCATCCCTTCAGCTTTGAGATAATGTTCTGGTACCTACATGTTGGCCTTATTTTCTGTGGGTGAAAGAAGAGAATACAGGAAGAAAGCGAGGATTCAAGCAAATAAAGAAAACTAGAAATAATATGGTGAGTCTAACAATGCAAACTCTTATTTTGCCTCAATTATTAGGATATGGCTCTCAAGGCATCGTTGTTCCCATCTTTGCTCTAACCCATTGCTCCTTCTACAGCTTGCTCTTGTCAGTACTGAGGAGCAGTGCAACATAGGAGTAACCCACGGTCTGCAGCCAGACCCTTGGCTGCTGAGCCATGTAACTTCCTACCTGACTGTTCTTTGGTAAGTCTAGCCTCTGTGACAGATTGTATCTTTAAATTAGAAGAATAACAGTATCTTTCATCACAGAAAACATGTCAGGATTAGAAGAATTTATACATGCAAAGAATTTAGATCTGCCTGCAGTAAGCACTTTAACAATGTCAACCATTCATTAATCAGAGAGAAATAAAGAGACGCTGAAGCCATTTTTGTCTTTATCTTGTCTAATTGCATGTAGTGTTACTCAAATAACATTTTTAACACTAGAAAGTAAATGCAATACTAAACTCTTAAGAAAAAGAAAAAAGATTCTTCCCCATAACACCTCCATCCACAGTGCGATACCCTGTCAAATTCCCACTGAAATATCTATCTAGCTTTGGCTAACATTGAATTGGTTAATACTTAAAATGTGCTATATTCTAATGAAGAACTATACAATCACATTTTTTTCACTTTATCTTAGTTATGAAACCTCATTCATTTGTTCAATCAAAATCTCTATATTGAATATCCACTACATTCCAGAAATTATTCTGTGCTCTGTGGATGTACACATGCCTAGGTGGCCTTGCTTGGTGTAAGTCATTATCTAGCAGAGGAAAGAGAAGATCATAAAGCTAAATGTAATAAAACATAATAAGGGCTCTCCTTGTGTTATGACCAAGGTAATAGCAAAATATAGAATACGGGAAATTTAAGTTTACAATAGAGCGGAAGGGAAGCAATACGATGTGGACAAATCATTACAGATGCAAAGCTTTCAAGGCTAAGGGAAAAGCAAAAGTGAATACAATATAAAGGTACATATAGTGATAGGAAATATAAGCCGCAAAATAAATTAGGTAGCAGTGTCTGGGATACTATGAAAGGAGAGTTTCACCATTATTTTTAGCTGAATGAAAACTAAAAAAAAAGACTGCCAACAAAACAAATAGAGTAGTTAAAATTAAATAATGTTATTAATTACAATAATAACTATCTTCTAATTAGTTTAACATAACCACTGTTTAAAATGCTATTTATATGATTAAAATGCATTAACTTGTACTGCAAAATGCAACACACACACACACACACACTCACAGAGAGAAAAACATCTAATCAATGAAACAGATTCTTTAGGTCTCAGGAAGTTTCTGAACCTTGGATGCCCTAAGAAGTTAGCAATGAATATGAGTGATGGTTGAGGACTTTCCTATCTTGTTTCAGCTTAATATCCATTTTTGAGAAAATAAACATACTACCTGCACTCATGAAAAAAAGATACAAAAGATAGCTAAAATAAAATCATATTCTCCAAAATTTTATTTCAAAGTCATTAATCATGTAGCATAGTTCAGTTCTGTAGCTTTGACCTTGTACAGTGGCAAGATCTAGCTTAAGACTGCTTCTGAGATGGAGTCATGTTCTGTGAGTTTCTCCAGAGTTCATATTTCCTTTTGAATCATGTGATGAAGTTGGTTAAGAGATATAATGGAATTATCTACGCTATTTTTGCAACATTTCTGTAAGTTTACAATTAGTTCAAAATAAAAAGCTTAATAGTTTAACAAAGATAATGGAAACATTTAAATATTACTTCCATTTATTCTTATCTCCAAAATAGATACTCATTTTTTGAAAATTTTAAGAGTATGTCTCAAACAAATATTCAGGGACTAGATGACAAAAAATAATTACAACACTAACAATAAACAAGGAAGGTCCAAGATGAAGCATAGAAAGACTCTCAGATAATCACCTCCCATAGACACACCAAATCTACACCTACATATTGAGCAATTCTTTCTGAAAAAGAACTGAGGGACAATTGCATAGCTCCTGCATAACAAAGTATAAAGGAACCACAAAGAGAATGGCAGGAGAGATGACACAATATCAACAGGAACCCTACCTGGGCCCATACTGCAAAACACATTAGAGGGAAAGATAGCACTGAGGGACCTATAAGCAGATTCACCTGCCCTAGACAGAGAAAAAAAAAAAAATAATTTAAAGGGCAATTAGAGTATAAGAAAAGTAAACCTATTTACTAACACTAGAGAATTTGCCAAATGGTGGGGGAACTGCTGGAGCTATCTCTGGGATGAATGGTGCTGGTGAGTGCCATTGCTTGCATTCTCCCATCACCTTGATAGCACAGATGAGCGTAAGGTCTGGGTACTCTCTAGCTGACCTACTGCCTCAGTGAGTCCTAGACCCCTGAATCATACCAGCTCTAGCCATGCGCTAAGGTATTCCCCCCTACTCATTCATACCACTTAAGGTCTAGCCATTCCACCAAGGTAGCTCCAATGCAGTACATACCAAGACACCCCCAAGGTATTTCACCAGGTGACACAGGGGAAAAAAAACAATAAAAAAATCCACCCTACACCTGCTTAATCTCCAGCCATCTCAACAGAGTGTTCCCTGCACAGAATATCTCAGGAGGCACCAGCCCATTCCCATTTTAGTGCCAGCCATCTACCAGGATGGTGCTGGAAACAACTGACCTATCTCTATTTTGGCTCCAGCTGTCTCACCATGGCAGCCCTAGTGAAGAATGCTCCAGAACTCACCTACAGCTTCAGCCCACCAAAGCCACCAGGCATATTCAATCTACACAGGGGACATTTCTATGTAAGTTCCTTCCTTGAAGACTGACAAAAGTAGCTGTTTCTCCTAATTCACATAAAAAAAATGAGGAGACAAATATTCTATAAGTTAAAGATAAAAACAAGACTTTGGAAAAAGAAATAAAATAAAAGTAAGCAGTCTACCTGATAAAAAGTTCAAAGTAATGACTACAAAGATTCTCACCAGCTTTAAGGAACTAGAAACAAACTCCATAAGAAAATTTCAACAAAGAGATCATGAATACAAAAAAAAATGAATCTGAGTTGAATACAATAACTGAGTTGAAAAATACACTAGAGGGAATCAACAGCAGATTAGAAGTTGTAAAAGAATGAATCAGTGATCTGGAAAGCAGGGTAATGAAAACCACCCAAGCTCAACAGAAAAAAGAAAATAGGTTAAAGTACTTTTAGGACAGCAAGAATACTAAAATTCACATTATAGGGGTCTCAGAAGAGTGAAATGAGCGGAAAACTTATTTGAAGAAATAATAGATTAAAACTTCGTTAATCTGGGGTAAAGAAACAGGCATCCAGATCCAGGAAGCACAGAGAGTGTCTAACAAGTTGAACCACAAAAGGACCAAACCAAGACACAAAATAATTACAATGACAAAAAGTAGTGATGAAGATAAAATCTTAAAAGTAGCAAGAGGAGGCACCTGGGTGGCTCAGTTGGTTGAGCATCAGACTCTTGGTTTCAGCTCAGGTCATGATCTTATGGTTCCTGAGTTTGAGCCCTGCATCAGGCTCACTGACAGTGCAATGCCTGCTTGGGATTCTCTCTCCCTCCTTCTCTCTCTGTCCCTGCCCCCTTCTCTCTCAAGACAAATAAATAAATTT